>NC_091358.1:1147421-1162421 GCF_038502225.1 Cherax quadricarinatus
ATCTGTTTAGAGTAAGTAATATATCACACAAGGTAGATCTTGAAGATGTACTCGGAGAAAATTTCGACGTTGTAAACCTCTGTTTAACTTGTAGTTGTGATAAATGGTTTAAAACTCGTAGTTAAGTCTTCTGTGTAAACCCCGTAGAGTTTCACAGGCGTGGGATGCCTGAACCACGTGACTTATCTCACTACACGTGCTCCGATACACCGTGTCAATACACACTTTTTAGCTGTCTAGTGGACTGTCTTTTGTACTGTTTTCTCTGGTTGTGAATGAAGACTGCATTCTGTTTATTTTACTCTGGTTGCTAGGAAATCGGTGGTTGCTAGGACTTCGTAGGTTGCTAGGACGTCGTAGGTTACTTGGATTACGTTGGTTACTAGGGCTTTGCTGGTTGCTAGGACTTTGCTGGTTGCTAGGACTTTTTTATTTAAGCAACGGGACCATCTGAGGACAGTATTAAATTTACTTACAAAACAGAATAATGGGACGAGGCGAGTAAAGCGCTTTTGCTGTGCTGGGATCTACTTGCGTGGTTAAAAAGGGAGACTAAGCGACACCTGAAGGCCTGGGGGAGGGGTTATGGGGAAGGGTGGTGAAGGGGAAGGGGGGGGGAGAGGAAGGGGTATGGTAACTGAGTGTGGGTGTGTCGATCAGGAAATGCCATGGCCGGGAGGTGGTGATGTGAGACCTTCCTGCTTGTCATCTCCCTCCCTCTCCCCCTGTCCTTTCGTAACTAACCTCTCCCTCCTGTCACCTTATCTCCCTGTGTCTCCCTCTACTAGCACTAACCATTTCTCCGTCCCTCCTTCGCTCTTCTTACTATAAAGTATTCTTTTCACCCTGTTTCTCCTTCCCTACCCTTTTCTATCCCTTTCTGTCTACCATGCATACTTCCCGCGTGTTTACGTACCTTCTAGACTTCCTCCTCTCCAGGAACAGTATTATTACTGCCTTAATAAGTTACTTGTATGTCCTTGTGCCTCGCCGGATGGATGGGGAGATGTTTTGTTCGTCAGGAAACAGGTAAGGGTTCTCCTGCAGCGGTTCTTTAGTCAGATGAGCCTTTAAGTGATTAAGTAATGGCTACCTGACCGCCCCTGGCTACCAACACAGATGATGTCAGTTAAATATGTGGGTTATAATTAGTGAAAACCTTCGTTATTTTTTTTTTTTCTTTCTCTCTCTCTCTCTCTCTCTCTCTCTCTCTCTCTCTCTCTCTCTCTCTCACGCGCGTGCTCTCATACACCCATACACATGTCCTCCACACACAAGCACATGGAGGGCGTAGATGGAAGCTAAATACGCAAATGAGTCACAGTGACGCCAGGAAGTGTCTCAGTCCGAGGTTAGTTGCGATGTGGAACGACCTGGATGAGGAAGTAGCGGTGGAGGCAAATTTCACGCACAGCTTCAATATAAGATACGTCAGGTACCTGGAAACCTGGTATTCAGTATGTGTAATTGAGATTGTTTACAAGGCGGAGCCAGGGCTCAACCTCCTGCAACTACACCTCTGATTCTATGATTATAAACAAGGCTGAGAAATTGACGATCAGTCACACACAAATGTGGACAGATAGTTTTAGAATACTGGAGTATAAGAGGAGGCCTACAATCACTGGAGGTGGCACATACACACACACACACACACACACACACACACCGGTTTTAAAATAGTCCACGCGTTTTATCCCAGCCGGTGACACGTGACTTAAGGCTCGCATGAATCATTCAGGCAGCGCTAGACTGGAGGCGCCAGTGCTATCAAGACAACACGAGGATAATCCCATAGAAATGCGATAAGGAACAATCACACGTCAACACTAGAGATGGCTAATAATAATAATAATAATAATAATAATAATAATAATAATAATAATAATAATAATAATAATAATAATAATCGTGAGTCACGTGGGACGTGTTTATTCCTGGCTGTGATGTCAGTATGAGTTGTGTACGCTGATTAAAAGCGTATTTCTGGGTCGGACTGTGTTCCCTCTACGGACGACCCCTCGCTCCCCGGGTTCACAGACCCCTTAACGATCGCGCCAGCCATGTTTTAGGGTGAGGGGAGCGGGGAAGGGGGAGCAGCGTTGAGAAATGGTGGGAGGGGAAAGCCGGAGAACTCAACCAGTGCTCCCTGTCTCGTCAACAAGACTTCGGATTTTACCTTTCATTCTGTCCCATGATATAAATAAAAGTTTTAATTTTATACTTGTTTAAAAAAATGAAGTATTTGTTACCCAACAAATGAAGCGAGTTGTGATTCTCTCATTGAGGAACTTGTGTTTAGAAGGTAGTTCTTGTAGCTTACGAGGGGTTCACTGCGTTGGTCTATTGTGGTAATATGCGGAAGTACGGCTTCTCTTACCTGCATCCACGAAAACACTTCCCATTTCCGGCGTGGAGAGGACGGCGTAGGTTTGGAGGTGACCACGAATAAGGCCACAACCAAGGCAGACATGTATCCCCTCGCATTTTCGACCCTATGGCTTCAAGGCTATGTACAAAATCGCTAAAAATGTCGTTGTTGATTTATAAGCAGTGGTGGCCGATTTGGGCCTTATTAACCTATCAGATCAAAGAGCAAAGGGTGTAGAAAGTATACCATGCAGCTAATATGTCATGCAGTCGATAATGACAATGAAAGCGAGTGGTGGTTTGAGTAAGAGTGAGTGTGAGGGTGGTGGAGAGAGGGTGAAAGTCCCGTGCTAGAGGTGGTGTGACGGAGGTGGTGGCTTGGCTGGCCCAGGCAGCTGGCTTCATGCACCGCAGTCGCTCACTGAACGAGCTTGGGGACGGTGGATTCCCTATCGTCGCTCTCTCATACACACTACTCGGATATACATTTACCTATACAGTGCTTACCATTACTGGGATTGACTACTGTACATCAGAATTCCTGTACGTGGAAGTGCTTCATAATACTTTACAGTGATCGAACGTGTGTTGCTTCTCTGATCTCGGTGTTGTACTGTGACAGCAAGTGTTGCATTCATTGGTGGTGTTGACCCCTTGTGGATTTATACCTGTGTTGACTATACAACAGTAATGAAAATGCCGGAAGAGGATTTACCAATACTTAAAGGCTTGTTACAACATGGCGTAGCGCCTCACTACATGAGTAAGTGTTTGTGTGATATTCTAGGGACAGAGAAGGGGGGTTACTGTGAATGTTTACGCTAGTTAACGATTAAATGGGGTTAAGTATTGATAGCTTGTTAATGGAAGAGAGATACTCGATTTAGTAGGCAGATGGAAGTTAATGGAGAAAAATCAATAAGGCAGGTGTTTAACTGAGCGTCAGTATGTGTAAGAGCAAGCTGTCCCCCGTATTGATTTTGATAGTGTTGAATGATTACTTCGTATTGTTCTACACCCATAGTGTTTCCAGAGCTTCTGATAGTTAAACTTGGAAATACTTGGTAGCTAATATAGTTCTCCAGCCTATACGTGTTGGTTGAGGTGATAAGAGGAGAGGACTGAGGGAGAGCCACGTGTAGAGGTCGTCGCCCTATACAGAGACGCGAGGTAGAGAGGCGATGTGGGTGCCACAACTTACCTTCCCCATTCATTGTACATTATGAATTGTTTGCCATTTACAATGAATTTCAACGTGCATGAATACTTTTTTTTAAAAAGTAACAAAATATGAATGGGTATGTTTACATTGTTGAGGCTCACACAGGTTCAATGTTGCGAGGGATCATTCCACACTGGTTCACTTGTATGTAATGATTTATAGAATTGTTAGATCTGTTAGGTGGTTCTTACTCTCGGTCTGTTCTGTTCACTGACTTGTATCAACATAGTAGTGATAACTAATAAAATCAGCTTGAATACACCGTTTTTGTTAGTATTTTTCAGAACTACCAACTTGGAAATGAGTATTTATCAAATAGTTGACCGGACTTGATAATGGGTCCGGGACTGACCCAAACTTTTCCCCCTTTCAATTTTATTTTAGGAATTTTGGAAGCTAATGTGAAATTTTATTTTGTATTAGTTGTGACATTTAACACCTGCGGTATTGTGAACTTTGCCTGATGTACTAACGAAGTTTCTCTTCTCTCCAACAGCCGTGCGCTTCGGGCGTGTGCCTAAACGTGAGAAGGCCAAGATCCTGGCTGCTATGCAGAGTGTGAACGCCCGCTCACAGGAGAAGGCAGTGTTGGCAGAGCTGGAGGATGATACTCGAGTGACAGCCGCTATCATCCGTGCACACATGGACACTTGTGGCTTCACTAGGGACAAGGTGGCACCCATGCTGCAAAAGGCTCGCACTAACCCCAGCTACACCCAGTGCCCTCCTACACTGGTAAGTCTCCCACTACTTACACACTGCCATAGGTTTTGTTTAGGGTAGTCAAGGATTTGGTCTAGCACTTAATAATTAGCAAGTAATTAGGTTGGAGCCTTCATCACTCCTTGGGTTGAACGACCCACACAGTGGAAGAATCTCCAAGGGAAAATTTGAGGCTGTTTGTGAATTATTTAGGCTGAGAAATAATTTTAAATTTATAGTGTGGATACAATTTTAGCATTGGAATGTACACTGATAGCGCTGATATAATGCAAGTTAAGGCTGAGATAAGTCCAGCTAGCTAGTGTCACAAACTTGTACAGGAAGGTGGTGGTAGTGAGACGAGGTGTGGTTGTTGGAGACGAGATGTGGTTGTTGGAGACTAGGTGCTCTACATAGCAATTCTCCAGCAGGCGAAAATTATTTACAAACATTATCCATGGAGTCTGGCGTTGTGAATAAAGTACTGTGTACTCTGATGCTGAGTTTGCATGTTCAAATCCTATCGTGGATAAGTTTGTAAACTACCATACATGTGTACTCTAGATTCATGACTTGGTGCGAGCCTCTCCTCCCTCCATATGGAGCGAAATGGACACGTATGGTAATCGACTGATTTTGTTAATGTGGTAGAAAGCCACAGTGGGTCGTCATAAAAAGGAACAAACCAGGAAATATTTTTGCGTTTCTCATGACTAAAACGAATGCCTGAGATTGCTAACGACCAGACTGGGGAAAATTGAAACAGTTTTCAATTATTGTAACTGTTAACCAAGGCATGCAGTGAGCTGAGTGTTTAAACAAACTGGTGGAGCGGTGGCAGGCAGGCTGGTGGGAGGTATGGAGGGAGGGAGGTATGATGGGGTGAGGTTAGCGGGTCTAGTGGTGGTGTTGGCTTGGCTCTCGCAGCAGCACTCAAGGTCACACTAGTTCAAGTTCATGCGACCTTATCATCAGGAAGCCGCTATCACATGCTGATAACCGCTGATAGCCAGCTAGCTGACAAAGACCTGGTGATGGCGTGTCCGCTGCCACCATGCTTTCGACGATGCTTACTTAGTGCAACATTTGCAAATTTCTTTCTCATGGGGTAGGTAGTTCATTGGGAACACTAATAGCCATCACGATTACTGCGTTGTGAAGGTATTACTGCCTTTTTAAATTACCATTATAGAATTACAACAGATTATGCCTTTGTATAATACTGCGATATTTACTGGCAAGATGTTTTCTGACACTGAGAACTTGTAGTCATAGTGTAGCGTGTTTTATTTTTGTTTACATTCTTTCCTCTCTTGGAACAGTTTCCAGGCAAACACACACACACACACACACACACACACACACACACACACACACACACACACACACACACACACACACACACACACACACACACACACACCGAGCACATCTGAGGCGCACATCAACCAGATAACTGCTGCAGCATACGGGCGCCTGGCAAACCTGAGAATAGCGTTCCGATACCTCAAGGAATCGTTCAAGACACTGTACACCGTGTACGTCAGGCCCATACTGGAGTATGCAGCACCAGTTTGGAACCCACACCTGGTCAAGCACGTCAAGGAATTAGAGAAAGTGCAAAAGTTTGCATCAAGGCTAGTTTCGGAGCTAAGGGGAATGTCCTAAGAAAGGTTAATGGCTTGACGACACTGGAGAACAGGAAGGTTAAGGGAAACATGATAACGACATACAAAATACTGCGAGGAATTGATAAGTTGGACAGACAGGATGTTCCAGAGATGGGACACAGAAACAAGGGGTCACAATTGGAAGTTGAAGATCCAGATGAGTCAGAGATGTTAGAAAGTATAATAGTCTGGCAAGTGATGTAATGGAGGCAGGAACCATACATAGTTTTAAGACTAGGTATGATAAAGTTCATGGAGCACGGAGAGAGAGGGCCAGTAGCGATCAGTGAAGAGGCGGGGCCAGGAGCTATGTCTCGACCCCTGCAACCACAAATAGGCGAGTACAAATACGTGAGTACACACACACACACACACACACCACACACACACAGCTTCAATAGTCGTTTCAGATATATTAATAAACAAACGGTGTTTAATGAAAGTCATGATCAGCAAGTGTGTTGTCACCACTGAGCGAGTAATGACGAACCTCACAAGCCGGAGCAAAGCGGTCAGCCAAGGTCACGGTCCTGGGAGGGGGAGAAAATGACGGAGGGATCACGGTACGAAACTATCTATCTATATATATATATATATATAATATATATATATATATATATATATATATATATTGTTTGTGAGAGAGAGACAGAACTCGTTTGGGGACAGAGGAATTCCGTATTTAGAGAAATAAAATTTGGTAATTAGTGTAGTGGGCTGCTGTAACAGTGTTGAGATCATCCTTAAAATGTGATAAAAGCAATCTCTTTGTTTATTCAGTACATGACAGTGTTCTCGTACTTGCTGTAACAACCTCCTCCCTCACAACTCTTACATAACACACACACACACACACACACACACACACACACACACACACACACACACACACTATTGAATTATGACACGATGGGTGTGTTGTTGACGTGATGTTGATTAAATATGGATTTAGATGGGTAAACTCTGGGTGTGTGATTAGATTTTGTCCCCTTCCCAAATTAGACAAAATAGTTGGGCCATCATTGCTGGTCTCCACTCCAGCGTTGTTTGCAATGTTTTCCTTGTGAGTGAAGTCAAACAATGGGATGTTTCTTCGGCGGAAATGCCTGAGGAAAGTATTGGTGAGATGATTGCGCGTTTTCACACTGTAATATGCGTTCACTAGCGCATCTTCCCTGGCTTGTGACGTCACTTGTAACCTTGGGCGGGGTCGGGCAGAGGACGTGCTAGAGTCCCCCTCAACACCTGTACCAGTCCCCCTTAACCGTCCCCCGTCTAACTGCTCCCCACTCTTCTACCTGCCTTCCACCCACTCATAACTGCTCCCCACTCTACCTGCCTTCCTCTCACTCCTAACTGCTCCCCTCTCGCTTCTAATTGCCTGATCACGCTCCTAACTGCCCTCAATGCACTTGAACTATATATATTTACATTGCACACGAAAAACCTATCAAAATCATATATCAAAAAATTTTTGCCAAGTCTTCCTGTACGAAGAAGCACGTCTTCCATTGCTTTATTTTGTTTTAGCGTTTTAATGAAGGTCTCGACCTCAGTATATGATTCAAAGTCAATTAGTACATGTGTGCAAAGTGCGTCGGAAGCAGTCAAGGTTACATAACTGGTGGCGCCTCTAGTGGTGATGGAGACTGCTGCTGCCGCTGCTGCCGCTGCTGCCGCTGCTGCCGCTGCCGTCTCCACCACACACTGGCTAACCGATTCTCATTCTTAGCTTTGTGGGGTTCGAGTCTCTGCCCCCTGACTGGCGTCTCGGGACGTTTCAACACTGGAGATATGATTACGTAGGTCATGTAATGGATGTCGTGTTGCATTTGAGGTGAAGGGGGGTAAGAGAGAGAGAGAGAGAGAGAGAGAGAGAGAGAGAGAGAGAGGTGAGTGCGGGAGAAAGACCAGGGGTAGCGACATAGGTTCAAGGTCAGGTGTTGGTCACTCGTATGCCCTTGGCAGGGTCATTTGGGGCACCGCCTTGCCCTGGGCACCGCCTCCTCCCTTCCCCTCCGGGTGCACCACCTCTCACACCTCACCTACCAACCAGTCCTCGTCTACTCAACTAGTTTATACTCAAATATATACATAAAATACTCGGTGCTGTATGTACCGTCCTCAGACCTTGACGCTAGAGTAAAAGCTATATTGTGGTTAGGTTATTATGGTAACGATTATATATGTAGATCTGGTGTGCGAAACAGCCTCCAGTGAGGTACACTCAACGCTGCTAAGTTAGTCTCTAGTGAGTTATACTCAGCGCTGCTATGTTAGCCTCCAGTGAGGTATACTCAGCGCTGCTATGTTAACCTCCAGTGAGGTATACTCAGCGCTGCTATGTTAACCTCCAGTGAGGTATACTCAGCGCTGCTATGTTAACCTCCAGTGAGGTATACTCAGCGCTGCTATGTTAACCTCCAGTGAGGTATACTCAGCGCTGCTATGTTAACCTCCAGTGAGGTATACTCAGCGCTGCTATGTTAACCTCCAGTGAGGTATACTCAGCGCTGCTATGTTAACCTCCAGTGAGGTATACTTGACGTTGCATACGTGTTAGTTTACCTTACTGATTGTCAGTATATATTTTTTCCTATAGTCTAATATTATCTCGTGTGGCATCGTGTCTCCATGTTGTCGTTCGTGTCATTCACGATGTTAATTGCTCCCGTTGACCTGGGTAATATTGTAGTTTTAACTTGACTTTGGATATTTTGACGTTTGTAAAGTGACCTTTAAGCGTCTTGAAGCCTGAAGTTTGCTTTGTGTTGGCAGCTAACTGATGCTTGTCCTCAGGCGCTCTGTCCTTCTTAGTCTTGAAGCTATGTACGTGTTCGCCTCGCCTCTTCGTGTAGTTCGTTCCCATGTGTGTGTGTGTGTTGGGGGGATTGGGGGTCGAATGCATCCGGTTTAACACTTGCAGCCAGACCCGCTTGTCAGCCTGTCTGGCTTTCCTGGAGTAGGTACCACGAGAGATTATTTACCCAGCTCGTAATGGCTTCCGCTCAGTACCAAGCGCGTGCCCATCGTAACTATACCCAAAGTTCGTAGAAGGGAGGACTCTAAAAGCCACTACTACTACTAGCCTTTGTTGGCTTATCCTCGTGTGTTAATCCTGTCTTCATGGTGCCTGGGTTTTAGTGCGCTGTTGTACAGTAGGTCGTGTACTAGGAAAATAAGCCACTTCGCTGGCTTAGTCCTAAGAATGTGTTCTTCACTGTGGCTATGTTTACTTGGCAAGCCACATTTGTGAGACTAACCTGCTTTTGTTCAGTTCTTGGAAACCATTAAAGAAGATAGCTGGGTTAAAAGCAGAGCTGTACCTCAGCCATCTGTGTCACTTATTGCATTAATGTATCTTGAGCTCTGGCAATACTGACCGTCTGTCCTGGGAACTGTATACATTAGAATTCCAATATACCAATGGTATACAATACCGACAAGTTGATGTATTAGATTCGTGCATTAATAAATCACTAGATGGAATGTCTACAAAACTGATACCTGGATATTGGACATGTGTGTTAATTATCAGTTGCAGAGTTCTGTCTATTAACCTTTTGGCAGACAGACTATTAACTCGGATCCTCAACTTTAAAGAACTTTAGCCATGTTAACATAAGAACATAAGAAAGGAGGAACACTGCAGCAGGCCTGCTGGCCCATACTAGGCAGGTCCTTTACAATTCATCCCACTAACAAACATTTAATGACATTAAATGATATAGTTGTAGCCTATGGTCTTCCATTTTTGAAAGTCAAAGGGTGACCGGTTTCTGTTTTTTTTACCCCACGACTTTCCTGGGGTAACCAGAAGCTCACATTACTTGTGGTGGCTGGTGTGAGTCACTCAGCAAACGTGACTAAGATGAAGAGCGACACCAAGGCAGCAGCAACCTCAAGGGACTTCTGCTATTCGTCCCTCACCTTCGCGTCAACCAGGGCTTCACGTGTGTCTGTTAGCTTAATTACGGCAGCCTTGACTCTTCTACCAAATTACTCCTGTGTATTCATTATTTGGAGATTCTTGAGCGTCTCAGCGGAGGAAGACTCGTTGACCACTCCAATTCCACGCCAGGTGTTGAGAGCAAACTGAATGGGACAGCCACTGGGATCCGAACAGTGGGTAGTGATCCGTGTTGGGACTGGCCCAACCAGACTTTCCCAGCGTTTTTTTTTTCCTCCCTATGAGGCCTCGTCGTTAAGCGATTAGGCATTTAATGATTTCATCATGGCTTAGTGTTTCGTCAGTGGCCTTGACAGCGGTCGGTCTCTGTCAAGGTCACTGACGCTGCCAAATTTACCCGCCAAACGCTCGTGCCAACTGCTCAATAACCCGACAAACTCCATGCAAATTCCTCTTAAATAGCTAACTGTTTATATGCGCCTCAGTGAACTGCAATATTTATCAGTTATTGGTTACTTGTTTGATGAACAAGATACGTGCAACTCTTGGGTGTCTTTATCGATGAATAAGACAGTATTTTATCGGCAATAAAGATACCTGGGCGTTGCTCATGTGTCTTACTCGTCAGCTTTATGTATTGTATAGTGTCAGTATTGTGATGGAGTCTGGCACACAGCACGCTCCTTCCAGGCAGACTACGCCTTACAACTTGGTGAAAGCTTTCAAGATGGTAGACCAACAGTAATTTCCTCCTGCCCTCCACGCGTGGGTTGGTAGACAAGGGTGTCTGGGTTACTTATCCTGGGGTGGTAGGTGGTCGACATGGTATGGGGGAGGAGGGATTATTAAGCCTGGGGGATGGTGGGTGGTTGAGATGGTGTGCGGTGGGGGAGGGGGAATTTTTATGCCTGGGGAGTGGTTGGTGGTAGAGAGGGAGTGGGGATTAAGTGGTCATGAGTGGTGGGTGGAACCAGAACAATCGCCATTCATTCAAAGTGACCAAGAAAGTTGCCCAGTGAAACACAGGTGGTTGAAACACTATTCCTCAGCTGAGGATCAATAGAGCAAGGAAGAGATGTATAAGTGGCAACATTGCTCTCAAGGTCACAGGTAGCGAAGATGATCCCCTTACAAATGTGTCCTCCTGTGTCACGTATCCATCACCATTGTGTCATGTGGCATTTACACCAGAGGATGTGTCTTGTGAGTGAGTCTGGGGAAAAGGTGAGGACAGTACCTTGGCTTCAGTAGAACATTACCACAGGAAAGACAAAGATCCCTAAAAAAAGAGAGTTGACTCGGGCGCCGTCTGGATCCTCAGGGTACATTGTTAGGGAGGGCGGAGTCCTTGGGGCGTGTAGAGGGCACAGGGGCGTTCCTGGGTATGATCCTGTACAGTTGTACTTGTGCTAACAAAGGATTCGCATTTCTTTGTTGTTTTCCCAACGAGGATTCGATATATTTTTTTTTTTTTTGCTAGTTTCGTCGCGGTTGTCAGGGTACTTGCAATGGTAACATTCTATTAATGGTAGTGAGGTGACAGTGGGAGAGGGGAGGGGAGGGGAGGTGTCTCCCCATCACTTCAAAGACGCGACCAAGCTCCCTCGCCCCTTCCCCCCCCCTTCCCCCTTGAGGGTTATCGGAGGTGGTTTGAAGGACGGACGTAAACAGTGGGTTATCAGAGGACATTTGAAGGGCATTAGTGAACACCTGGTGCTAGTATCTTCTGACCAGAGTTACTGACTAGACTATGTGGCTTGACTTTTGTGACCAAACTTAACATGACTCCACTCGCTGACTAGACTGACTCATCTGCTTTAACTGGGATCTAAAGCAGTGAGAAGTGATTATCTCAACCAGTTCCCTAAGCTGTTTATATTACATCTACACTAAATACATGTAGTGTGTGTGAGCTGGGTGGAGTGTGTTGGTACAAGGGCTTGAGCCTGGCAGCCGAGACGTCACAAAGACTCTTGAGCAACCTTGCCATGTCTTGTCAGATTTTAAATTTAGCTCTTCGATCGGTTTAGCTCACCTGAATAGCAGTCATGGCCTTGAGCCCTTGAGAAGCGAGGCTGGTTCAAGGGGGCCGGAGGAAGGGAGAGAGCTAGGTTGAGACTGTAGTCATGTAGGTTATAGCTAAAACGTTAAGACAGTTGTGTGCAGGTATATGCTTTAGGTACAAAGTTAATTTAAGTTAATGTAGGCTGGATTATTTCTCTCATGGATAAGAAATGTGCCAATATTCGCCAACTTGTTGTTGTGTACCATGAATAATATAGTTTAGTTTATGCAATAGGCAAATAAGTCAAAAGTCACGTGTGCTAATGTTTATTTTCTTCTTCCACAGGCTTGCCCACTGAACCCCCGGCCAGTGCCCCTTCACGGCCAGCAAGAGCTGGTTCAAGACTTCAGCGAGCGCTTCTCCCCAGCCATCCGAGGAGTTGTGGAATTCGCTAAGCGTCTCCCAGGGTTCCAGCAACTGCCACAAGAGGATCAAGTGACGCTGTTGAAGGCGGGAGTGTTTGAAGTGCTTCTGGTACGCTTGGCGTCTATGTTCGACGCTCGTACTAACACCATGCTGTGCCTCAATGGTCAGCTCCTCCGTCGTGAGGCTCTCCATACATCCGTCAACGCTCGCTTCCTGATGGACTCCATGTTTGACTTCGCTGAGCGCGTCAACAGTCTCTGCCTAAGTGATGCTGAACTTGCACTCTTCTGTGCTGTGGTTGTGTTGGCTCCTGACAGGCCTGGGCTGCGTAATGCCGAGTTGGTTGAACGCGTCCAGAGACGCCTGGTAAACTGCCTTCAAGCCGTAGTGTCCAAGCATCATCCTGAGAACCCAAATCTACATAGAGAACTACTCTCGAAAATCCCAGATTTGCGCACACTTAACACCCTTCACTCCGAGAAGCTGCTCAAGTACAAGATGACTGAACACACTGCTAGCGGTGTAGGCCCCTGGGATGACTCCAGGTCTTCATGGAGTATGGAACATGAAAGCAGCGTGGGATCTCCGTCCTCTTCATGCGCTGCAGACGAGGCTATGCGCTCTCCAGTTTCCTGCTCCGAATCCATCTATTCTGGGGAGTCTGCTAGTTCAGGAGAGTCAATATGCGGCAGTGAAGTGTCTGGGTACACAGAACTGCGTCCCCCCTTTCCTCTGGTCCGCAGACGCCATGACAATTCAGAAGGTGCGTCCTCTGGAGACGAAGCCATAGAGTCCCCACTCAAGTGCCCGTTTAGCAAGAGAAAATCAGACAGCCCAGATGACTCTGGTATTGAAAGTGGAACTGATCGCAGCGACAAGCTTTCCTCACCATCAGTCTGCTCTTCTCCGCGTTCATCAATAGACGAGAAGAGCGAAGAGGATCGTGAAGAAGATATGTCAGTCCTTCGTCGTGCACTACAGGCACCCCCCATCATCAACACAGACCTTCTCATGGAGGAAGCCTACAAACCCCACAAGAAATTCCGTGCACTTCGCAGGGAAGAAGAACCTCATTCTTCTCAGCCCACAACCTCCTTGTTGGCCCAGACCCTCGCACAGCCCCCTCAACACACTCTTGCTGCCTCACACTCTACTCTAGCCTCAACACTGGCGTCTACACTGTGTGGTCCTAGCCTTGCAGCCTCGCACTCTACCCTTGCCCGGACACTACTAGAGGGCTCCAAGATCTCTGAAGATGCAATGCGACGTGCAGATCTCCTCCATTCTTTGATTATGCGCACTGAAGTTCGGGAGCGATTACCTTCAACGGCCAGAGTCTCGCCTGCGCCATATTACGTCCCACAGAACGCTATGGATCGCCTCCAGCCTCCAGTTTCCTCCTGGTCATGCCCATCTTCAAGGGGTTGCAGTAGTGGCAGCCTCAGCCCCATGCAACCCACCGTCACTGCTCAACCTCGAGTACATCTCCTCACTACACCTACTCCCTCACGCTACTACGAACCCAGGATGTCAACGACGCCAGTTGGGATGGGAGCGCAGCCATCCACATCCCCAGGTGTATCAGCCCCTTCCCCGTCTCAAGCCATGGGCGTGCATCATTCAGCCATGGGTGCACAACCCCAGAGGACCTCCTCATCTCCCGTGGTAGAACTGCAAGTGGATATTGCTGACTCTCAACCGCTCAACCTTTCTAAGAAGACGCCGCCGCCAACCCCCCAGGAATTCATACTGGAAGCGTAATGCACGGCTGGAAAGCGCTTACCCGAGTACAAAGCCACTATGTGGCCCCGATATTCTCACTCTCAGGCGGACAGATGGACAGCAGAGCCGTAACAGCAGCTGTATGGAGAAGGAGAAGGTAGTAGAGAGACAGAGAAGGCTGTAGAGAAACAGAAAAGGAGACTTAAAGGAGAAAGACTACAGCGTGGAGGAGGAGGAGATTGTTAGCGGCAGGGTGCGGGGAGAGTCCTGGAGCATGCAGCAACGAGGGGTCGTGAGATGGTCGTAGATCGTCGCCGCGACAACGTTGGTGATGGTCGTAGCCGCCTGCTCCCGACCCGGCCCGCACCAGCAGTCATGTACAGGGGGCGGACGCCAGTCTAAAATCCCGCCCTAAAACCCGGACCACCCCAGGTGGCCCACCCAAACTGGTGGCCCGCCCCACCCAGCTTGCAACAGGGCCATGAGGTTGTCATGCCTTCCGCCCAAACGAGAATAGTGATGTATATCTAGTTCAGTATTCACCATCTCATGCACTCACCCCCGAGGACCAGACTCATCAATCATCCATTTACTCATGGCTAGATCTCGATGTCATTATTATTATTATTATTATTATTATTTTGCCCATGTTTGGCGAATTGTTATGTCATGATTATATTATCACAATTTCCATTAAATCATGATAGAATTGAATGTATTCTTATGAACATTTGTCATAAGAAAATAGTTCCAGTGTGTGATTGTATGTACATTTTTGTAATATTTGGGAGTTCAAATTTTGAGTCTTTAAATAAATGTGCAAAAAAAAATATTAAGTCTTTGATATAGATATTCCCCTAATCTTAAAACCGATTCTTCTAAGGGAAGATGCTGATAATCTTTGAGGTTTGATAATAATTCTAGCATAATACACTGATAATTCTAACTTAATAATCATTCTAGCAAAATATAT
>NC_091358.1:1179921-1242421 GCF_038502225.1 Cherax quadricarinatus
TATGATGGCATAACTTCCTTGGTGCCAGTTATGTTTTGCCGAGAAGTAGCTGAGTGGCCTTACTTGCCCTGCTCTACCCTGCAACAAGGCTGCCCGAACCCCTGTATCATTTTGAAAAACCCAGGGTGGGTAACTTAGGATTACACATAAAAGATCTTGGGGGTTAATGGCATACAAAAGGTTCATGTACAGAGATATTAAAGTCACAAATATGGGTGTGTCCTTGGCACACGTGGTCATGTAAATCAGATGGACCCCCCCCCTGCGGTTCATTCACGCATTTTGCATGTAGTTCATAAAGAGGAGACAAATCAACCTTATTTCTTAAATGTACCTGGTGGCAGTCGGTGCGGGTGTTCAAGGTATCACCTAGGTAGGGCAAGACCCGTAACAGACTATCAACTCTCGCTGGGTACAAACAATCTCTAGAAATAAACACTTCACTTCCTTCAGATAACTTATTTCATGCCAGCTTACATCATAAGAACATAAGAACATAAGAACGAAGGAACACTGCAGAAGGCCTACTGGCCCATGCGAGGCAGGTCCAAGTCTCCTACCGGCTTAAACCAATGCACCCAACCTAGTCAGGTCAGGTCACATTGACTTAAGGGAGGGACACGGCAACCGACCTGGTAGCACAAGCTATCAGGTCCAACTCACACCCACCCACATCTACTCATGTATTTATCCAACCTATTTTTAAAGCTACACAACGTTCTGGCCTCTATAACTGTACTCGGGAGTTTGTTCCACTCATCCACAACTCTATTACCAAACCAGTACTTTCCTATATCCTTCCTGAATCTGAATTTTTCCAACTTAAAACCATTGCTGCGAGTCCTGTCTAGGCTAGATATTTTCAGCACACTATTTACATCCCCTTTATTTATTCCTGTCTTCCATTTATACACCTCAATCATATCCCCCCTAATTCTACGTCTTTCTAGAGAGTGAAGATTCAGGACCCTTAGTCTATCCTCATAGGGAAGGTTTCTGATACATGGGATCAACTTTGTCATCCTCCTTTGTATATTTTCCAGAGAATTTATATCCATCCTGTAATACGGTGACCAAAACTGTGCAGCATAATCTAAATGAGGCCTAACCAAGGATGTATAGAGTTGAAGAACAACCTGAGGACTCCTATTATTTATGCTTCTTGATATGAAGCCAAGGATTCTATTAGCTTTATTGCGAACACTTATGCACTGTTGTCTTGGTTTCAGATTACTGCTAACCAGAACTCCTAAATCTTTTTCGCCAGGCTTGCTGACATTGCACAAATTCCCGAACCTCTACCTCATGGGGGTTAACATGGACCCCATTTTCAGCATCCCCAAACTCTTTCACTAAGGTGTGCCATGGCTGAGCCACCACTACAACCCATCTTTCAGAAGATTCAAACCTTCCACAATCTCGTACAATTTTCCTTCTTACATCATCTTTCTGAGGGACCTTATCCACCATCATTTTGAAGCCACCACACAGTTCCATCATAGCCTTCCCAGGATCCAGCTCCAATGCCAGTCCCATCTTTCCAGCTTCCAGAATATGTAGCACCACCTCATGGTCCCCCATCATCCTGGGCGGACTGGCAGGCTGGTGCACTAGTGCCATCGACCTCATCTTAGCTAGACAGTTTCTGAAACTGAGAAAAAACACTGTGGGGGAAACACCACCATCCTCACATAGCCCATGACCTAATGATTCCAGAGTGCTTCCCCGCATGGCAATGAAAGGGAGGGGAATACCTTCATCCCAGTCCTTCTGGTACTGGGTAAAACAAACGTGCATTGCCCTAAGAGACTGGGAAAACCACTGCACTTTTCTTTGACCTCTGGAGTGATATACATTGGTAAATTTAACTACATGACATTTCATAAAATATGACTTCTGGGTGATTTGTTCAAAGCCTAACAGACAAAAATGTTTCACCAGAAATCTCAAAACCCCACACAAAATTATTCAGAAAGGGTATTGCCTCTGGTAACCTGTTAGACAAAGAATTTATTAATAAACACTGGTTTATCAGATCTCCCTTCTTAACGCTTAAATGTCGTTCCTTCAGAATCTAAAAAAAATACAGACAATGACACTTAATAGTTCTGCTGTGGCCACTTGGGCACAGGTCCTCTTAAAAAGTCTTGCTCATTTGACCAACTCTGCAAAATAAACATTTGGTAAATTTGGGAACCACGTCCTCTGCTATGTGATATGTGAATAGCATTCTGGAGGCCACAACCTTCCTGGGCCTCACTCAGCTGCTGCAGAGTCAGGGGATTTTTTCCTACAGCACCAAGACCACTTCTCCAACCGAGTTCCAGTTGAGCTGGTTCATCACTGCTCAGAGTCTTCTGCAGGTCATACTCAATGAACAGGTTCCCCAGACCCAAACCATCACCACAGTCTGTGGAAGGGTCACAGGGAGGCACAGCTCCTGCCTTGTTCCCCTGATTAGTCCTAGAACACTGAAAATCTTTCAGGCACTGTTGCTCTAATTTAGTCATTACTACCTCAAAGCAGGGTCCTACAAAATCAAACATTTCTCACTTTTGAGGAGTCCAACAACGTTATTGCCTAGTAGAAGGTCATCTCTTGCTAAAGGTACATCATCTGCAATGCCTACAGGTAGGTATCCAGACTGGTACACAGACTCCACCCATAACCTGTGCACTGGAGTCCTGACAGGGACTCCAATAATCCCTTTAAGAAAAATGTCCAATCCGGTGTAAGTGTCGTCGGACACTGGCAATACACGCCCATGTCCTTCACAGGCATAACACCTGTGACCCTACCTTCATTTTGGTGTAAGGCCACAGTAGACTTGAATAGACCTTCATCCGAGGGTCTAAGACAGCTGGTCTTCTTTGGATACCGTGGGGCAAAACTGCAATGCAAGCAACATCATGTGTAACCGGTGTACTTACTGGAGAAGCATCTGCTGCAGCCTGGTCCCTAAGCATCTTTCGACAACATGGCAGCAGGTGGCCCTGTTTATTGCAATATGTACAGTGATAAGGTTTAAACCCCCCCCCCCCCTGTCCACTTGACATAGGCTGGGGCCTATGTCAAGTGGTTCTCGCTAATATCGCCCATTCCTTTTCCGGCCAAACTTGGGATTTGGCCATACTTTCAAATAACAGAAAAAACTGGTCTGGGTCTTTCTCTAGGAATTTGGGCACAAATTATATGGCTTTATCCAAATGAAAAACATCTTCCCTCGTGTCTGTGGCTGGGTGAGAAGCAAGCTGCCTCTCTTTAGCTCTTACTTGAGCCCTAAGCTCCTCTAAGTGTCTGTTCCTGGATCTTGGTATGTTCAATCCTTAGCCATTCTTTTTCTTCTGCAACTAGGGCTAATTTCATTCATATAAGTTCTACTTCCTTATCCAGATCCCTAACATGGGAATTTGATTCAGTGTCACCTTCCAAATGCATGTCATCCCCAGAATTTTCACCAGTGTCAGCCATTTTGGGAAATAAAAGCACCAAGCCTTGCTACCAGCCACAGAACTTACTGATATAAAATAATAAAGAACACAGCAAAGTACACACACTGAAGTAGTATATTCACAAGGAGTTATTGTTATGTGACTAAAATTAAACAAGATTGCACACAAGACAACCCCAGCAGAAAATTAGAGCTGTTGCACCTGCACTGCACCTGTCTAAGGGCAAAGGTAAAAATTACACACAACTTAGGCATAAACAGGCCACCCAGGGCTATCCCAGTCAAAGCAGAAAGCGCTAAACCAGTATTTGTTACTTCAATGGGTTGGTTAACAGAGGGTTAGGCAAAAATCCTAGTTAGGAAAATATATATATTTATTCATCATAACACTATATACACACTAGAAAACACCTTCATGTATCTCCCATCTTAAATGCCCAAATAGTTGGCACAAGAAGCAGGCGGCTGGAGGTCCAGCAACCATAACCACTCGGGCTAGTCAGCGCCAGGCCTTCACTTCTCCAATACCAACCCCATTTCTTGTTTCCTCACTCATTCCACAGCACCCTGACCATGTCAGAGCCTAAGTGAGCATACAGGTAAACCATAGAAAAGCCTATGGCTTGAGTTAGCTAAACAAAAGGAGTACACAACTACAAAACTTAGCTTAAACACACGGCATCTCCGACACCAGCCTCCATGCCATGCAGACCCTGCGTGTCTCCCAAGCCATGCTTATCCACGTACCATAACATAGTTGGAAAATAAATTCCTGGCAGGATTTCTTTATAATTACCATTAGAGTACTTTACAGTACCCCCAAATGCACATTATGAATTATAAAATTATGCTTTACAATTATAACATTCATACTATTATGGCACACTTCTCTACTGTATACACATTACAATGTCATGCAGAACCCTGCATAACCACAAATGAGTGGTATTTAATCATTAACACTGAGACTAGCTGGGGGATCAAACCTGTGTTGTTTTAGCCCACGACACGGTGAGCATTCGCAGTGGTGTCGTATGCCTTATCAAGATCAGAAAAGACTGCTAGGATAGAGCCTTTGTTAGCAAAGGCATTTCACACATACATATCCAAGTGGAGCAAGGGGTCCAAAATAGAGTGGACCTTGCAAAAGCAGTTTTGGTGAGGAGAAAGACTAACGAGTCTAAATACCACATCAGACGTCTGTTCACCAATCATTCCATCACCTTGTAGACTACACTGGTCAGAGAAATGGGACAATAGTGAGAGGTATCAAGCCCTGAGGTGCCTGGTTTATGAAAGAAATTCATTGGCAGATTTCCATTGTTGATGGAGAACCCTTTGCGTCCAAACAAGATTGAAAAGGTACAAAAGGACTGCAAGGGCTGTAGAATACAGATGCTGTAGCATACGAATATGAATATTATAAGGCCCAGCTGCCGACGACCAGCAAGTGGAAAGTGTGGACTCTAGCTCTAAGAAAGTAAAAGGTACAATATATGGCTCCATCCCATTAGAAGAGAAATCCAAGGATAATTGCTCCCTGGCAAACTTAGAAGTGAGAAACGAGGGACAGAGGTAAAGCCCTTGGGAGACATGGATAAGATAGTTCCCAATTTCCATGGCAATCTCAAGAGGTCCCACAACACTAGCACCAGCAACCCGCAAAATGGGAGCCAGGTCCGGAGTGTACTTGACGCACAACTTCAGTACTTTCCAAACCACACATATATGGGAAGTCGAGGTAACAGAAGAAACGTAGTTTTGCCAACAAGTGCACTTAGCATCGCATATGACGTGGTGAGCACCTGCCCTTGGTTGCTTAAAATCCAAAAGATGATCTGTGGTCTGATTATATTGATAATGGCCCCACACATCTTTGAAAGAGGGCTAAGAAGCAGGATTGCAAATCACCTGGATTCCCAAAATCTGCACAATCCAGGGCAACATGGGTTCAGGGCAGGTCGCTCCTGCCTCTCACAACTACTGGATCACTATGACATGGCCTTGGATGCACTGGAAGAAAATCAGAATGCAGATGTAATATACACAGACTTTGCAAAAGCATTTGACAAATGCGATCATGGCGTAATAGCCCATAAAATACGTGCTAAAGGAATAACTGGGAAAGTGGGGAGATGGATCTTCAACTTCCTAACAAATCGAACACAAAGAGTAGTGGTCAACAGAGTTAAATCGGAGGCTGCCACAAGGCACAGTACTCGCCCCCATCTTATTCCTTATCCTCATATCAGACATAAACAGAGATATACACCACAGCACCGTATCATCCTTTGCGGATGATACTAGGATCTGCATGAGGCTGTCATCTGCTGAGGACGCGGTTAACCTCCAAGAAGATATAAACAAAGTTTTCCAGTGGGCAACGGTAAACAATATGATGTTCAATGAGGACAAATTCCAACTACTCCGTTATGGAAAACTGGAGGAGATAATAACTAGAATAGAGTATACTACTGACTCCGGCCATACAATAGAGCGGAAAAATAATGTAAGGGACCTGGGAGTAGTAATGTCTGAGGATCTCACTTTCAAGGATCACAACAGTGCCACGATCGCACGTGCAAAGAAAATGATAGGATGGATAATGAGAACTTTCAAAACGAGAGATGCCAAGCCCATGATGATCCTTTTTAAATCACTTGTTCTCTCTAGGCTGGAATACTGCTGTACATTAACATCTCCATACAAAGCAGGTGAAATCGCAGATCTAGAGAGTGTACAGAGATCCTTTACTGCACGTATAAGTTCTGTCAAGCACCTTAACTACTGGGAACGCTTGGAAGCACTTGACTTGTACTCGTTGGAACGCAGGAGGGAGAGATATATCATAATCTACACTTGGAAAATCTTGGAAGGAATGGTCCCAAATCTGCACACAGAAATCACTCCCTACGAAAGTAAAAGACTGGGCAGGCGATGCAAAATGCCGCTAATAAAAAGTAGGGGCGCCATTGGTACACTAAGAGAAAACACCATAAGTGTCCGGGGTCCAAAACTGTTCAACAGCCTCCCATCAAGCATTAGGGGAATTGCCAATAAACCCCTGGCTGCCTTCAAGAGAGAGCTGGACAGATACCTAAAGTCAGTGCCGGATCAGCCGGGCTGTGGCTCGTACGTCGGACTGCGTGCGGCCAGCAGTAACAGCCTAGTTGATCAGGCCCTGATCCATCGGGAGGCCTGGTCATGGACTGGGCCGCGGGGGCGTTGATCCCCGGAATAACCTCCAGGTAACCTCCAGGTAACACAGCATGTTTCAAATGCACTGCTCAGGTACACACAGGAGACCACCAAGGCACACATGTCTGAGAATGCCTGCCTGAGGTTTGAGGAATAGAACTTGATGCTGCAGTCAAAACTAATTTCGAAAACTGGTGCACCAGCTCATCAATAGAGGACGAAGAAGGGTCCTTACCTAAAGCAGTAAGATGAGAGTACAAGTCCCACTTCTCTTATCAAAATTGCCAACGGGGGGCTACGAGGCAGTCAGGAATATGTAGTAGAAGAAAGAATAATAGGAAAGTAATCACTGTCGTGAAAATCCGGGAGAACAAACCAAGTGTGATCAAGGGCAATTGACGAGAAACAGATAGAAAGATCAATGCAAGAGAGGGACTGAGTGAGTCAAAATAGGTGGAAGCACCCATATTTAAAACATGAAGAGGATGAGAAGTGAGAAGAGTTTCAGACTGATCGCCATACGAGTCACAGTGGGACCCTCCCCAAAAATGATGAGCATTAAAATCACCTAACAAGATGGGCAGTGGAAGAGGAGATATCAAGAACACAATATCCGAGATACAGAATGCATGGGAAGGGGAGAGATATTGAGAGCAAACTGTATACCACCTGTGCAAATAAATACAGGCTATGGTATAATGCAGCTGAGAATGGACAAAGACATTATGGAAATTTGTGTGTGGACTGCCTCCTTGTGAGCTGCTCACCCTGGCAAGCAATATTGACACAGACACCCTGAGATTAGTCGTCTCAGTCTCACAAGTGGCTTTTAGGGCACATTTCCAGATGCAACTGATCTTGCAAGAAATTCCTAAGTACATGCACGAACAAAGGACTGACTGACTTGACGGTGGAGACTATGCTACTAGAAATCCCCTGATTCAACCCAAGCAAACTAAATTCATCTGGTCCCTCTCTTCTAGACACCACATGCAGTGTAGGACTTATTTCAGCAAGTATTCAGAGGGTATTAGTATCCCTGCCTGCACCTCTCAGATCCCTGAATTCAGTGGGAATTCCCTCAGCAATATTTATGCAGTAAGTGACACTAGCTTCTAGACAAATACTTAAGAGGAGATGCCTGCAAATATTACCACATTGCGGGCGTCCACTCGCTCATAACCCACAGCTCAAATAACCCATGTTTCTCAGAATATCATTGGCCAACTATAATACGAGTAATGAAAGGTATTGTCTTACTGTGGGGGGCCTGGATAGAGACAAATATCCACAGTACGTTGGGAAGCCTCTATGATTCTCTGTTCCACATGACAATTATTTTGAAGACACATGGGATACCGAGCTGTAACGCCTGGTATGCTGTTGTCACCACGGTGTCTTGTCTTAGAAGGAGCTAGCGTCTCCTCTTACCCACTCCTGCTTCCATTCAAGTGTGGAGTTGTCAGTTCTTTTTAGCTAATATAACCTAATATCCACCTATATTAAGGCCTAAGCCTACCTATGTTATGGTTTAAGGCTATATTAATATTTAAGGTTACTAATTCTAATGTTAGGTACTAATTGTATAAACCTACCTAAACCTTCCTTGATGGGTAAATGTATCAATATGTCTACTCACTGCCTCTGCCAACTAATGTTTGTGTTTGGGTGGATGTTAAGGGCTCAAAGCCATGTACTGTGAACCCACTCCATGGAACTTTTGGGAGACCAAATAAATTTCCACAGACCTGTTGAAACGGTATACCAGCATGCACAAGAAGTGCACTCTCATTCAAGTTCATCAGGTAAGGGATCAGAAGAATGCAACAGCACATAACCTGAAATGGGTTGGATAACTACTGAACTAATCATAGGTTTTTGTAATCCGACACATTCTGGAAAAAAACTGGGAAAGCAACACCTGAAGCTCTCCTTCATTACCCCTGAGGCCATGAAAATTCCATTGTAAACAAGTCATTATTCACAGACAGGTATGCTAACAATGAGAAGCAATAAAATCTACAGGCTAGTAGGGTCAGTAAAGTCAATGTGTGGAGGCAACAAAGTGTGTAAACAAGGAGAAATCAGAATGCTGTGAAGCAAAAGATTGCTGTGAGGGCTGCGAAAAATAAGAAGGGGGATAAGGAGGTGCATAGGTGTCTATTGAGGGCTTCATCTCCGCAATGTAGATGGAGATAGCATCAATGTTTCAGCGGACAAGGAAGATACCAATACAGGCAAGGTAGAGCAAGTAGAGATCTGGGAGAGACTGGATGGAACAAAAGAGGTCTGAGAGGGGATAGGAGTATGAACCTGGAGAAATGTGCCAGTGAGAACAGAAGGTCCTATGCTGGAACAGGAGAGGAAGGAGGCTGAAGGGGGACTGGGGAAGAAGTTTGGGGGGAAGAGGAGAAGAGGTGACCACATGAGGAGGGATTGAATCTCCACTTCATGAGAGTTAGAAAGTGAGCGATAACTAGGCACCAAGGCCGAAAAGGAGAGCTGTTGGGGAATTGTAAGCGCCAGAGGAATGCAGAGAGACTTGGGCTTAGGAGACAGGTTCAACTTTGCAGGTGACAGGCACGAGGAACATGCAGGCATGTGAGGCCTCACAGATTGAGAAACTAGCAGGCAAGAAGATGAAGAGAAAGTTGGAGGTCTAGCTACTCAAGAATAAGGGACACTAGGAAGATTCCCCATGAAAGCAGAGCCGAGAGAGAGCCATAACATAAGGCCTTCACTCTCCTCAAGACTACGGATTTCTCCTTCATTAAGATATACCTGACATCACTGAGAAAAAAAAGGACAAGGTTCATTGCAATTTAGACAAGTGGGGGGCGAAGACTGCAAGATGTATCAGCATGATCTGTGGCACCATAGGCCAGGCACTCCACTGCAGATATGCAGCATTTAGCAGGGTGTCCAAAGTGCCAGCAATTTCAACACTGTTGGAGAGTAGGGTGTAGGGTGTCTCATAGCTCAATTGCTAGCACACTCAGCTCACACACCGAGACCCTGGGCTTCGAATCTCCTCTGGTATGGCTGGAAAACATTAGGGATGTTTCCATAAGACACCCACTGTGGCATGCAAAGAGTACGTAACCTTTATTCGGCGCATGGACACACCCTCATTTACAGGCTATCTCCCCCAACCAGCGAACCAGGTTGCTAAGAGTTGATGATGGGGCCCCATCGTTCAACTAGTGACCAGGTTCTAGCCAATAAGAAGGTGGGATTGGCAATCGCAGAGGTTATGTGGATACCGCTCTACTGTCTGCCCTTGTCATTCCCATTCTAGAGCTGGTTGAAGCACGGTCTGCTATCTTGTGGCTTCTATTTCTGCCTTGCTTACCGTGACGTGCACTATACTTATTACTGTACATAGTGTACATATTGCTGTTCTAAATTGGTGAAGGATAATATAAGTCTAAACTTTTTCTGCTGTGTTTCTTTTGCTCCCATTACACCTGGGATAACAGGCCTTTGAAATCCTAGGTTGTAATATGGGTAGCCTGTCCGAGAGCTGGACTTAGAGAAACGGTTGAGCTTAGGGTGAAGCTTGTAGCAGAACACTGTGTAGCTTGCTGTCTCGCTTCGCTTTACAAATTTTGCGTGTCAGTTGCTTACTATCAGCCTTGCTATTGTGTGATCGTTCAGCAGCTCGCTACTAGCTTGTTCAGTGTGCTCGCTTCGCTACGGTCAATCTTGTGTGCAGTCGGCTTTGCTTGTATGCGTATTCTGTAATCGTACTGTGCATAGCTAAGTGTGTTCTGCAAATTAACGTGTTACGTTGGGGTATTCGTACTGTGCATAGCGAATAACTTATGCCACCTAGACGAGTCAGACGCCTGGTGTCGGCATATACTTTGCATAACCTACCTAAATTGTCCCTACAGCGTTGTTGGCAAATTGCTCGTTCCATTGGCATTCCCTATAAACGCACTCTCACAGCTGCGCAACTGCGTTCACTTATTGCTGACAAACTTATTGAAGAAGAGATGGCACATCAAACTCCTCCCTCTACGGGAGCTGGGGCAAAAACTCTTATGTTCTCGCATGAGGAAGATGATACACCTACGGAGCAAAATGGTCAGTATAGTGCAGCTGGGTTGTCTCGAGGTGAATCAGCGTCGTTGGCACTTGAGCTGGCAAAAATCACGCTGGAGCAAACTAGGGAACAGAGAGCATTCGCAAGGGAAGAATTTGATAGGGAAAGAGAAAGGAGGCAGTTTTCGCATTCTGTAAACGATTTCAGTTTACAAAAAGCAGTACAGCTTGTTCCCCGCTTCAATGAGGCCGAACCAGAGCAATTTTTCGAAAGCTTCGAAAATCAGGCTCGAGCCTTGAGGTGGCCGGAACAGCACTGGGCAGCGTTGGTTCATACAGCATTATTGGGTAAGGCACAGGAATTTACGTCGGTATTAACTGACGCTGAATTCTCTGATTATCAAGTAGTGAAGACCACAGTGTTGGGAGCATATACATGTATCCCAGCTAAATATCGTAAGACCTTCAAATTGAACAGGCGGCAGCTTGGTCAATCCCTGGTGGACTTTGTGAGACAGCAAACCAAAGCTTTTACCAGCTGGTATAAAGCGAGTGGTGTCTCTAACTTTGAGGAGCTGGTGCAGCTTATTCTGATTGATAACCTGCTGGAGTCTGTGGGACCAGAGGTTCGTGTCTTTCTGCAGGATCGTGACTTAACCACTGCATTGGAGGCGGCCAGGTTGGCTGATACCTTCGAAACGAACCGCTCCTTGTCCGAGTGGTCCCGTCTCTCTTTTCAACAGTCTGGGGTGAGCAGAGATCGACAACATTGGAGAATGAAGTGCCAGCCGGAGGGAGAGCGTCTACGTCATCCAACCAAGTCACCTGGTGAGCCACGCTTCTCAACATATGGTCCCCCTGCGGAGAGGCAAACTACTTATGGAGCATCTCGACAACAATATCCAGAGAGGCACCAGCCAGAACGACACCACTTGTAACGTCATCAGGGAGTAAAGGGCAAGCCTGTCATCTGCTTCAGGTGCAATAAAGTAGGTCACATCAGTTCCAACTGCCCCCAAAAACCTCAACCCATTGGGAAAATCTCTAATATCCCTAGTAACATGTCCCCTAGAGAAGTAGAAAAAGGTATGGCCCCTTATTATTGCGAAAGTCTTATTTCCCTTCAGGAAAACTCAGAACCAACTAAAGTAAATACCTTTAGAGATACTGGAGCATATTGCTCACTTGTAAGAGAGGGAATATTACCCCTTTCAGAGAATACTTCTTTGAATTCCTCTGTTTTATTGGAAGCATATGGAGGAGCTATATATTCTGTTCCTTTGCATAAAATTTATGTACAGTGCAAATATTACACTGGGTACTTGACTGTAGGTGTCTCAAAAGGATTCCCCATGAAAAATGCTATGTTATTACTGGGTAATAACATTACTACTGTTAGTTCGTGTCCTGAACCTATAATGATTAATTCTTCTCCGGTGTTGGCCATAACTCGGGCAACATCCCAAGGGTTGTCTGGAGAGAATGTTGACCTATCCTTGGACGACTCCGATCTCGGAATAGCCACATTGTTTTACGAGGAAAACTGGCCAGAGCCTCGTAGATCAAGTGAACAGACCCCGATCAAGCCTTCCTATTCCCAGGTTGCAGGACTGCCAGATGTCTCTGTTTCCATGCCCGAGGGACTGTCCTTCCGGGAGGAACAACGAAAGGACCCTTCTTTAAAATTCGCTTTTGAGGCAGCCATGGGTAAATCCTCTTTGGGTCATCCAGTCAAGTATGAAGTTAAAAATGATTATTTGGTCTGCACTGAGACTGGTAAGGAGATAGAGGGCCGGCAATTATACGACAGGTTAGTGGTTCCAACCAAGTATAGACCTCAGATATTAAATATAGCTCATAATACGTCATTAGGAGGTCACTTAGGAATTACAAAAACCTTGTATAGAATCACAAAAGAATTTTATTGGCCAAAATTAAAGAAAGATGTGAAGAATCATATTAGGTGTTGCCGAGAATGTCAGCAAGTTGGAAAACCTGGACATTCCATTAAACCTGCACCTCTCCAACCCATACCTGCAGATGGAGAACCTTTTGCAGATTTAATTATAGATTGTGTAGATCCACTACCTAAGTCAAAGTCTGGAAACCAGTATTTATTTACAATTATGGATAAAGTAACCAGATATCCTGAAGCAATCCCTATGCGTAGTATCAATACTAAAGCTATTCTCAAAGCTTTAACAAAATTCATTTCTTGTTTTGGCATTCCTAAAACTATACAAAGTGATCAAGGTACTAACTTCACTGCCAAAGCATTTAGGGAAGTATTAACTAGGTTAGGGATAATTCACAACTTATCCACTGCCTATCATCCTCAGTCCCAAGGCGCCTTGGAAAGATTCCACCAGACATTAAAAACAATGATGAGAAGTTTTTGCATGCACTTTCCGACAGATTGGGATGAATCTCTACCTTTGTTGCTGTTCTCAGTACGGGAGACGGTGCAAGAGTCTACAGGGTATAGTCCGTTTGAGCTGATCTTTGGGCACAATGTACGAGGTCCTCTTCGGGTGCTCAAAGAAGGATGGATGGGAGAAGACGTAAGCTCAACACTCTACAACCCGTCTTCAAGGTTGCAGGTGGCACGTGAGTTAGCCAAGGCTAACCTAAAGACAGCTCAAAGTAAGATGAAACAGAGGTATGACAGAAGTGCACAATTCCGCTCCTTCCATCCAGGAGACAAGGTGTTGGTGCAGGAACCTATACCTGGCCACACCTTGAAAGCTAG
Organism: Cherax quadricarinatus; assembly: GCF_038502225.1. NCBI lineage: Eukaryota > Metazoa > Arthropoda > Malacostraca > Decapoda > Parastacidae > Cherax > Cherax quadricarinatus. Next base: position 1,193,367 of record NC_091358.1, read on the forward strand.
ATTTACGGGACCTATGCAGATAGTAAGTAGATTATCTGATTTAAATTATGTGGTAGCTCCCATTGATAAGACCTCAAAAACAAAAACTTACCACATTAATCAAATCAAGGCCTTTCATACACCAGATAAAGTCCCAGTAATGACTCTGTCCTCTACCTCTGAGGACGACTCTGACTCTTTGCACTCTATCTCTGAAATTAATACTAAACTTTCAAATTCTGTCCTCCTCAAGGATCCTAGCCCGTTAATGGATGGATTATCTGAAATACAAGCAACAAATTTAACTGAGCTTCTACAGTCATATCCTAATATTTTTTCGGATGTGCCGAAAAAATGTTCGTTAGGTTACCATGATGTAGATGTGGGAAAATCTAAACCAATTAAACTCTCCCCCTACAGAGCTAATCCTGAAAAGCAAAGGCTACTTCAGCAGGAAGTAGACTTCTTGTTAGAACATGGTTTAGTGGAGGAGTCATCTAGTCCATGGGCTTCACCGTGCATCCTAGTAAAAAAGGCTGATGGAGGGTTTCGTATGTGCACAGACTACCGTAAAGTGAACGAGGTCACAATTACAGATGCTTACCCTCTTCCTTGTCTGGATGACATAATTGACTTTGTGGGTAAGGCTACTTTTGTGTCCAAATTAGATCTCCTTAAAGGTTACTATCAGGTACCTTTGACAGATAAGGCGAAGGAAATCTCTGCCTTCGTAATTCCAGGAGGTCATTATCAGTATACAGTTACCCCCTTCGGAATGAAAAATTCCCCCTCTTCATTCCAGAAACTCATCCATCAGGCTATTAAAGGACTTGAAGGCACGGCAGCATACCTAGATGATATTGTTGTGGTGTCTGATACTTGGGATCAACACCTACTTAGACTTAAAGCTCTGTTTGAGACCTTTAAGAATTCCCAATTAACAGTTAATTTATCTAAATCTTCCTTTGGCCAGGCCACTGTCACTTTTCTAGGCCATGAAGTAGGTAGTGGTAATGTTGCACCTAAACTTGCTAAAGTTCTTTCGATTAAAGAATATCCAGTTCCTCATGATAGGAAATCTCTTCAACGTTTCCTAGGCATGATCGGATTTTACAGAAGATTCTGTAAGAATTTCTCAGATATTGTAGCCCCTCTTACCTCTCTTACCAGTCATAAAGTTCCCTTTATTTGGACTTCAGATTGTAACACTGCTTTTAATAAAGCAAAAAGATTATTGTGCTCTGCACCCATTCTCCTGTCTCCAGACTTCTCCAAACCTTTTTCATTACAGGTTGATGCTTGTGAGTCTGGGGTTGGGGCGGTACTATTACAAATCGGGAACAAGGAGCTGCAGCCAATCGCATACTTTTCAGCCAAGTTCCAGCCACATCAGAGAGCTTACTCTACCATTGAAAAAGAAGCCCTCGCGCTGGTACTGGCTTTGGAGCATTTCGATGTTTATGTGGACCAGACATCGCAGGTGGTCACAGTCTACAGTGATCACAACCCGTTAGTCTATCTCCAAGCCATGAAGAATCACAACACAAGGCTTATGCGTTGGACGCTCAGGCTGCAGCCCTACAACATAAAAATTAAATATATTGCCGGCAAAGAAAATGTGTTGGCAGACTCTTTGTCAAGAGTCTAGTTTAATATTTTATTTAGGTTAGGATGTATTTGTGGTAACCCCCTTTCAAGCTCTTTTTTTTATCCCCCTGATGTGGGGGTTTTTTTTTAGTGAGGGGATACGGGCTACCGTCCGCTTGTATCTTGGACCTATGTTGGCCTATCTGACTGCTGTCTCGCTCTGAGTTTAGGGTTTGGCTTTTGGTCACTAGGAAAGCTGAGCTCTATCTAAGAGTTGGATGGTGGAGAGGATAGGCGGTCCCATTATTTCGTGCCATGGCGGCACGGTTACCACTGGGAGGTGGCAGCCTAATCCTGAGCCTTCTCGGGGGTGGGGGTGTGGCATGCAAAGAGTACGTAACCTTTATTCGGCGCATGGACACACCCTCATTTACAGGCTATCTCCCCCAACCAGCGAACCAGGTTGCTAAGAGTTGATGATGGGGCCCCATCGTTCAACTAGTGACCAGGTTCTAGCCAATAAGAAGGTGGGATTGGCAATCGCAGAGGTTATGTGGATACCGCTCTACTGTCTGCCCTTGTCATTCCCATTCTAGAGCTGGTTGAAGCACGGTCTGCTATCTTGTGGCTTCTATTTCTGCCTTGCTTACCGTGACGTGCACTATACTTATTACTGTACATAGTGTACATATTGCTGTTCTAAATTGGTGAAGGATAATATAAGTCTAAACTTTTTCTGCTGTGTTTCTTTTGCTCCCATTACACCTGGGATAACAGGCCTTTGAAATCCTAGGTTGTAATACCCACTGTCCCTCTCCCTGTCGCTGTCCACCCATCAGTTTAAAAGTGGTACCTGGTGTGGGGCATATCCTGGGACAAAACTGACCTAATTTGCTCAAAATGCTCAGCATAACAAGGGGCTTTCCATAGTATTATGTAACTGATGTCAGCTAGGCCTGTATACCATGTACATGCACTTTCAGTAAATAAAGATCACTACTTTATGGACCTCTAGGTGATGGCCCATTATATAAACGGAGGACGGGAGTTCATGACAGTCAAAGGTGTGAAAATTTGTCTAGACTGCCTCCATGCGAGTTGCTTACCCTAGCCAGCTCTGTTGACACGGAGCTCCGAGGTCGGCACCTCAGCCTCACAAGTGGCTTATAGGACAGATTTCCACAAATGATTGATGTTGCAAGAAACCTTGCCTGCATGCACGTATAAAGGACTAACTTACTTGGTGTTGGAGAATGTGTCCCGGTCTTTGACCTCCCTAAGCTTTAGCCCCTCTGAACTTCCCCTGAGAACCACGTGCAACCGGGAGCCTTAATTCCTGCAATATTCAGTTGATATTAGTGACCTGCCTGCACCTCAGAAATTCCTATTTCCAAGGGGGTGTGTATCCCCTAGCATAACTATGCAGAAATGGACACTAGCTTCTAAGCCTGAAGGAGTGATGCCAGTACATACTGGTCATGAACTACCGCCTGCACAAAAGCCCACAGCTCAACTTGCTCACAATTTTCCCCAGACACTGGCCAGAATCTTGCAGAAAAAAGGGAGGTCTCGTCTTACTGTATGGGCCTGACGAAGGAGGTCATCTACAGTACGTCGAGGTGACTCCACAAGACTTCCCCAGAACTAGTATGTGAAGACACATGGGGGGGGTGCCGCCTACTGATCACGGCACTTGTTGCTCAGATGGTGCCTGGTCTTAGAAGAAAGGGCACTGCAGTCTCAAACCCGTACCCCAGTATTCAAACTTGGGCTGCCAGTTCTCCCTGGCTAACATAACCTAGTGTTTGCCTACATTATTGGCCTATTATCACCTAAGTTAAGGTCTTAGGCCTACATTATCATCTACAGTTGCCTCAATAATCTTAATATTAGTGTACTAACAGTATAAACTACCTACTTCTTCCCTGAAGGGTAAATCCATCAATTAAGAAGTACCTTCCAACCACGTTTGCCAACCCGTGTGTGTGTGTGTGTGTGTGTGTGTGTGTGTGTGTGTGTGTGTGTGTGTGTGTGTGTGTGTGTGTGTGTGTGTGTTGGGTGGGTTTAAGGGCCACCCAACCCAGCCGTTCCATAAACAGCCTGATGGGATCTTTGTATGACGTATCTGCCCGGTGGAACTTTTAGGACCAAATAAATTTCCAGAAAAGGTTAAGCTGGCAATGTTGATGGGAAAGTGTCCCCAACCATGAGCAGGACACAAGTATCCACCTTGAGAATTGGAAGACCCTGAAGGGCTATTTGCTCCAAAATATCGTCACTGCAAAACAGAAAATCACACTGTACAATGGTACATGGTAAAACTACTTTACAATTGCAAGAATTTAGAGTAGCATACCTATGAACTGTGATAGGAACATTATCAACGGAAGTGAAATGTACAAGATCATGAGTTTGTTTTGCATTCTAAACTGTAATGAAGCATGCACCACTTTGAATTGTGTGAAAGGATACATTTTGGCCAATGTGTCGTAAAAGAGCTTTGCCAACACTATGGTCTGAAAGATAATCAGTTGGAGATGTCTGTTGTGGGGAAAAGAGTTTAGTCCACTGCATATGTATACATAGTGCATAAAGAAAGTGGGTGTTGTGTAGGTCATTTCTGGGTGGAATGAGCAGGCATTGAAGAACCGTTGTCAGCAAATGGTCTGGGACATTTTGCGCAGGTCTACGGGCAGCCCGACCCGAGGTAGGTGGACGATCCAAAAACCATTGCATCATATTCAGGGAAGCTGGATGCATGGTTAAAGGTGTGCAAGAGGCAGAGGCACTAGAAGAAATGGGAGGAGCCTCACCACCTGGAACAGGTGACAAAGCATCACCAGCAGAAGGTACAGGGGTATGGGAAAAGCCTGGAGAATGGTCCAGTAATGAAGTTGGGTCAGAACAGGATGCAGTAACAGAAATGGGCCTGGGAGGAGGAGGGCTATCATGGAACAAAGGCTCCATGATGGTAATTCTTTCTTAAAGAAAAAAAAAGGATAGGAAAAAAAAAGACAGCAGAGGGAGTCATTAGAAGGCATGAAAGGGCCGCAAGTTCCCTGTTCTCATCCGAGAGGACCTAGATACTGCTAGCAGTGCAGATGCAGCATGAAACCGATGCCATACCCTACCCTTCATGCCAGTAAACCAGCTCTCCAGGAAAGCAACCTCACATCTACCGAGCCACATCCGTGGACAAAAAAGGGTGGTCGGAAACCTACCAAAGCATCCTTCCTTCAGCTGCCACCTCCCAGAACCGACAGGAAGCCTCTGCAGATACAACCATCATCTACAGGACCCCCCGCCCCACCTCTCGGAAATCCGGGAAGGGAGCAGATTCCATGACAAGCTACACCACACCCGAGGAACACCATGGAGTGGGATGAACGCCAGTACACTTCCCACTACAGAAACTAATTATTATTTATTATTATAATAAAAAAGAAGCACTAAGCCACAAGGGCTATACAGTGCCTAGAAACTAATGCCAGAGGGGAGGACCCCACAGGCTACAAATGGGATTGGGAACTGGGAGGGGGGAGAGGAAATGGAAAAGGGGGGATGGGATAGGGAAGGGAGGATTGGGGAGTAATTAGGTTTGGTCTGAGGAAGGAGACCAAATGGTCTAATTCCTCAGACCAAGAGCCTCTTCACATCAAGGAGCCCCCCTTGAAGAGGCTTGATCGATCAGGCCAGCAACCAGGAGGCCTGGTCTGGGTCCGGGCCACAGGAGAGAGGCGGAGGCTGGGGAAGTTTCCAGGTAAACTTCATGTAGTGTAAATTCAGTGCGTTCAGGCAATCTCAGTAAGAAAGTTCTAATACTTACAACTTAAGTCATTTTTACATACATTTTCCATTGCAATAACGCCCCTTTTGTATAAGGGGCTAGTGTCACCGACCAAATATTACCAATAAGCAGCTTTTTGCTTAATTAGCAGATGAAATTTACAGACATCTTTGGTCACAGGATTCAAACCTGCTAGATTTTAATTTTGCAACCAAAGTGGCTAGTTTATTGTGCAATCCTGTGGACAGTAGTGCAAAAACATGAATACACAAGGCCTAGGAACTATGCCTAAAAAATAAGGGGTTGACAGGAGTAAATCTGGGTTTACATCTACAGCTAACTTACACATCTATTACACAGTACTAATCTGAAATCTGGACGAGTGGCTTCAGTACAACAATATTCGTACTGGATGGAAGCAAAAAGGGAACAAAGTCGTCCAGGATACTGCAATAAACTTTTACACACTGGCAGAACCTAAGGTGGTGCAGGGAAGGGGGACATGAAGGGGAAGTAATGGGAGGGAGTAAGAATGTGGAAAAGGTGAGGGAAATATTAAGAATGAAGGAATTAAGGGAGTAGAGGAAATTAATAGAGGGAAGAGTGCATGCAGGTGGGGGGGAAGAAGGATGGGGGGCTAGGCGAAGGGCAGAGGGGAGGCAGAGTGGAAGGAAAGAAAAGGGAGCGAGAAAGGAGAGGACGGAAAGGGCGGAATTTTATAAAAATGAATTGAAATTACCGGAAATCCGTTTCTATGAACAGGGGAGATAGTCTCCCCAACAACAGTGCTCAGGACAGTCCCCCCCTACTCCCCAGCAGCAGTGCCCTGTTCCCCCTCCCAGCCACCCAGCAGTGCCCTGTTCCCCCTCCCAGCCACCCAGCAGTGCTAAGATAGTTCCCCACTCTCCCCCTCCCATCATAAAGCACTAAACCGACAAGGGTCATGCAGTACTGCAGGGCAGAAAAGTGTCCAGCTATAAACAGCTAGGTGGAGAGGGGATCATGGGTAAGGGGAGAAAAGGGGCTGAAAGGGATGCTAGGGCACCCCTCCCTTCTCAAAGGAGGATCCTTAACACTGGTGAGGGGCTCGATCTAGGGATTGGATCAGTGTTCCAGTTCCCCGAATTGAGCTTGAATGCCTTTCAAACCCCCACCCCTTTTCAGGCACTGTACAATCCCTACGGGTTTAAGAGTCCCATGATAAACCCACTCACAATAGGTGATATCACTATCACTGCAGCATGATTTGAAAGATGCTAGCCTATGCTGAGTGTAAAGCTAATCAACAACTGTCTTATTGTCTAGGTCTTCTAGGAGTGTTCCTGGAGGCCTAGGAATACATTAATAGGGAGAAGTCTGCCTTTAGATCTAAGTTTCTTAAAAAAAAAAAAAACTGGAGCAATGTCAAGCGAGTCTTAAATCTTAACCCATCTATATGGCTTTCCAGTTACCCATAATATTCTGCTCTGAAAAGGTAGTTTCTGCCCTGAAAGGGCAAAAAATTGATGGGTCGCCTAGCATGTATATATACCTCCCCCAGCTCCTACCATCCCTAAAATTATAGGGTAATCACTTACTAGTCAAGGTGAAGGTGGGCACCTTGATGCTGGTGAAGCTAGGCAAAGAGCTTCATTTACCACCATTTAATTTATTACTAGTGAGCTTTAGGATTATCAGGGTTCAGGAATCCTGTAAACTAATTTTTCCACTGAAGGATTCTAAAATAATGTATAGTATACATACAATAGGAAAAACACTGTTATTTTAACCAGTTAGTTTAATGCAACCAGATGCAACATTGGCAGACAAGTTTATTATCATAATAAAGGGGGTAGCGCTAAACCCGGAGTATTATACAGCACCTGGAGGGGATGTGGTAGGCATCCAGGCTTAATTCGGGGAACTGGAGCACAGATCCAATTTCCTAAATCAAGATCCCCGCACCAACATCAAGGAACCTTCCTTGAGGGGGGCAGACAAGTTTAGATTTAGAAAGTACATAGGAAAGTATTGATTTGGAAATAGGAGTAGTTGAGTGGAACAGTGTCTAGTAGTATTACTGAAGCTACCACCTTGGGTAGTTTCAAATTTAGGTTGGATAAATACGTCAGTGACGGGGTTGGATGCGAGTGGTATTTCCACTAAATACAATTAAAGCTTATTGCTTGGGTCGAGTTTCTTCTGTTATTGGGTTGGATTTGTGAAGGACCTGCCTAGTATGGGCCAATAGGCCTTTTGCAGCGTTCCTATCTTAGGCTAGGCCGAGAAGTCTGCTACACCTGACCAAAATAGACCTTGAGTATAAATGAAGTGAAAATATCCAAAATATGGCATACAGGTAAATATACTACCTATACAAATTAAAATACGAGAAGCAGATTAAACAGAAACGAGGGTAAGATTTTTTAATTTTTAATTCTTAGAAAATCCAGACATTTTTCACAAGTGGGTGAAGATGGCAGATTAATGGGTCTGAGGGCCTGGGGGGGGGGATAATGGATAGGGAAGCACTGACCAGAACTTCACCTGTATCAAGGCGTGTCACTGATGTTGAAGAGGAAACCAGGAATTTAAGTCGGTAACGGTGCAGGTAAGAGGTACACAGAACTGCAAGATGTTAGCCTGTATCCCAGGCTGTTTTTACAAGTTAATCTGGAAGGTACACAAGTCTAGCTGACGTCAACATACTATATAGCAAGCCATTTCTTATGCAAAGTATTTCAGGCAATAAATTTTGTTCTAGGATGGTGTCCACACCCAGGTACTCTTCACTGATGGATGGATGAATACTGGACAACAGATGACTTATGGAAACAAGTCGTAATGTTTTTGCAGCTATACCGGGGGATCGATCCCCGGACCTCACTGAATCTTGAGCTCAAGCGATCGATCTACTGTCACCACTAATAATCTAGGACAGGACATACCCAGTAGTAATCGACGAGGTATATGCCCGCAGCCTTGAGCTGGCACTACAGATACTATGATATTCCGGTCTCTTAAGCCGTGTAGTTGGGGCTGGTGGACACAGGAAGTTGCCATTAGCGTTTCCGTTGCAACTTTCAGCTTCTATCACATACTTCGAGCGTGGCAAGCCGATGGACTGGAATAATTTAGCATTAGATAATCAGATCGAGAGAATGAGGTTTAAACTAAAATTAAATTTAATCCAGGACCAGACCTTAGGTGCCCAGAGGGGACAGTCGCGCGCGTTTGTGCTCCGTCAAAAACTGCGTGTCTTGATAGTAGCAGAAGGAACAGAATGCGGGAAATAAGCGTGTGCAACCATAAAGTGCATATACTCCTTTGAACAAACAAAAAAGGAATATCAGTGAACGCTAAATAGGAAAATATGGATTATAGTGTCACATGGAGAGTGCCGGTGGAGAAACGGTTACCGTGGGAAATAGACCTGACCAGCACTAGTGAATTATTGCCGGATGTCGACACAAGTGGAAATAAACAAATATCGATCTATCTATAAGTAATATAATGAGTGACAAGGATATATATGTGCAGTGACATAGTGAACTAAATTGTAGATAAGAGTAATCTTAATTATCCCCAAGTATAGCATACAATATATAGTGTAGATAGGGGAATATCTTACAAGCGACTGGCACTAGCGAACTATTGCCAGAGGTCCAGTGAAGTGTTAACGGATAAGTAACTACTATAGTCATAAGATATGAAACGAGTGGTGGTAGCATTGAGGTGCAGGGAATCACAGCATACATAAATTGAGCATACAACCGTTACCTCTACTAAACAGGAAATAATCTTTTCCTTAGAAGTGTAGGGGGAAGTTAGCGTAGGCCTAGCTGCTGTGTAAACAATAAAACAATGATCCCAGTATAGCGCAGTGAAAAGTGTAATTTGAAAGAATACAGTGTATATCCTTGAGATTAACAGTGTACAGCACTACATAAAAGAAATTTAAATAATAATAATAATAATAATAATAATAGAAATAAAAAAAAATAATAGTGATGTGTGGCAGTGTGGGCAAGTCCTGGCTGGCTCACACCCACCCTACACCCACCACCCACCCTACACCACCACCCACATACTGCAAACTTGGTTCGTATAAATACATCTTGCATATTACTGACACCAGCAAGAGAAAGGTAAAGTGGAAATCAGTTTTCTTCCGTGGCATACAGAGTGTAGTAGGATACAGACAGGATGTCAGCACAGCATATCTGTGGGACATGTAAAAAAATCCTTGGAAGGAAATCCAGAATCACATGCAACCTATGCTCTTCCAAACACCATATTTCTTGTACTAGACTAAATACAGCCTCAAAAAATGACCTCGAACTAGCAAGATGCTTCTGGTTGTGCAATAAAGATGTAGAACTTTGGGCAGGTATCAGAAAGGTACTAAGGAGAGTAATAAATGATAAAAATAATCAAGAAAACAAGGATGACCTCTTGGATAGTCTACCAAAAATATATAAAACATGGGAGCAAGAGATAGTGTATCAAAAAATGCAGAATGTCCATACCACGACAGATGACTCTAAACTATTTAGTCACCCACATGGTGCTAAGCCAGACCCATCCCCCAGCCATAGCACTAATACCCACAGTGCTGGTGCTGGCCCAGGCTCCCCCAGTCATAGCACTAATACCCACAGTGCTGGTGCTGGCCCAGGCTCCCCCCAGTCATAGCACTAATACCCACAGTGCTGGTGCTGGCCCAGGCTCCCCCAGCCATAGCACTAATACCCACAGTGCTGGTGCTGGCCCAGGCCCAGCCGCTGACCCAGACCCAGCCCCAGCCCCCAGCCCCAGTGCTGACCCAGATCCAGCCCCCAGCCTTACTGCCAGCCCAGACTCTCCTAGGGACACTACCAAAACCACCACAAAAACAGTAAATATACAACCATCTAAAACCGTAAATATACAACCATCATTGCACAAGACTGTGGCCCACAGTACAGATGTTGGAGAAGAGTCTCCTCCTTCTTCCTCTACTGGAGAAAGTAGATGGAATCCAGGACGGGGTGGCCCTGGCTTGGATACTGAGGATTATAGTGCAGTCCCAGAACCTGCAGAAATTGACAACACACCTCCCAACAATTCTCAACCAAAGGTGAATTTGTGCAAATATTATGCTTGGGGCATCTGTAAGCATGGAATAACAGGGGAAAAAAATGGGACATGCAACTTTGACCATCCCAAAAAATGTAGCGACCTCCTGTCTAAAGGAGTGTGTCGTTCTTCTTCCTGTACTTTCTTTCACCCAAAAATGTGCCACTCCTCGGTCCTCCAGAAGCAGTGTTACAACATCGAGTGCCCTGCATACCATCTAAAAGGGACCAGGAGGCACAGACCCCACAAGACAAACAATAGCAGCTACGACAACCCAACTCCAGGTGATTTTTTAGTGGCAGGAAACGAAAAAAGAAAATGGAAGGAAATAACAAAAATAGTCCACCACCTTGGAGCCTTGTTAGACTGGAGGCGCAGCCAGTGGCCACCCATGGCCCTCCAGAATTACAACTACTGATGCCAATAACAAAATCCCCCCAACAAACACAGAATACAACCTCGTTCATATTTGCTAATATACAGGGCCTTAAGCCATCCACCAACAACAAAATACCTTTTATCAGTGGACTTCTAGAGGAGTCTAATGCAAAGTTTGCAGCCTTCACAGAGACTCACACAAAAGATCACTTTGACAGTGAAATATGGATAAGTGGTTACAACCTTTTTAGATGCGACAGAAAAAACAGGCAACAAGGGGGGGTTGGCCTGTATGTCAAAGAGTCCCTTATCTGCACGGAGTTGCTGAACACCACAAATGAGGTAGTTGAAGTTCTATCAATAAAGATCGAGAACCAAAACCTAGTCATTGTGGTTGTATACAAGCCACCAGATGCAACCTCACAACAGTTCAAGGAACAGCTACTGAAAATTGATTACTGTTTGGAAAACCTTCCAGCTCCATCCCCAAACATCTTACTGCTTGGTGATTTCAACCTAAGGCATACAAAATGGAAGAATGTAGCAAATAATGTTACAGCTGAAACAATCCCCGGAAGTAGCGCAGATGAAAGGTCACACACACATGTGCTACTAAGTCTCTGCGAAAAACACACCTTAAGCCAGCAGATAGCAGAGCCAACAAGACTAGAAAACACACTTGACCTTATCTTCACAAATAATGAGGACCTGATAAGAGACATAAGAATATCAAAAACAACTACTTCCGATCACAACCTAATCGAAGTCCAGACGTACATGCATAGGGGTCCTGATCAGCAGAATGCATGTACCTGTGAAGGTGTCTTCACAAAATACAACTTCAACAACAAGAACATCAACTGGGACCAGGTAAACCATGTCCTAAACGAAACATGTTGGGAAGATGTCTTAAATGACATGGATCCAAACCAGTGCCTTGAAAGGATCAACTTCCTGGTAGCCGAAGTATGTTCTAGGCATATTCCCCTAAGAAAGAAGAAGAGCAGGAGTAAACTGGAGAGAAAAAGACGCTCCCTCTACAGAAGACGACGAAGAGTCACTGAGCTCCTCAGGAGTGCTAGAACATCTGATACACGAAAGGAGGCGCTGAACAGGGAAGTGGAAACTATCGAACTTAAGCTAAATGACTCTTACAGGAACCAGGAGAGGCAGGAGGAGCTTAAAGCTATTAGTGAAATTGAAAGAAATTCAAAATATTTCTTTTCATATGCCAAAAACAAGGCAAATACCACATCTAGTATTGGGCCCTTACTCAGACAGGATGGGACTTACACAGATGACAACAAGGAAATGAGTGAAATATTGAAATCCCAGTACGACTCTGTGTTTAGTGAACCACTAATCGGTCTGAGGATCGACGACCTAAATGATTTCTTCATGAATGAGCCTCAAAACTCCATAAATGTATGCCAGATTTCCGACATTACCCTAACTCCGATAGATTTCGAAAAAGCCATTGACAACATGCCTATGCACTCAGCCCCGGGCCCAGACTCGTGGAACTCTGTTTTCATTAAGAACTGCAAGAAACCCCTCTCACGTGCCCTAAGTACACTATGGAGGAGGAGCTTGGACATGGGTGAAATTCCACAGTCACTCAAAACAACGGATATAGCCCCACTCCATAAAGGTGGCAGCAAAGCATTAGCTAAGAACTATAGACCAATAGCTCTGACGTCCCACATCATAAAAATCTTTGAAAGAGTGCTAAGAAGCAGGATTGCAAATCACCTGGATTCCCAAAATCTGCACAATCCAGGGCAACATGGGTTCAGGGCAGGTCGCTCCTGCCTCTCACAACTACTGGATCACTATGACATGGCCTTGGATGCACTGGAAGAAAATCAGAATGCAGATGTAATATACACAGACTTTGCAAAAGCATTTGACAAATGCGATCATGGCGTAATAGCCCATAAAATACGTGCTAAAGGAATAACTGGGAAAGTGGGGAGATGGATCTTCAACTTCCTAACAAATCGAACACAAAGAGTAGTGGTCAACAGAGTTAAATCGGAGGCTGCCATAGTGAAGAGCTCTGTTCCACAAGGCACAGTACTCGCCCCCATCTTATTCCTTATCCTCATATCAGACATAAACAGAGATATACGCCACAGCACCGTATCATCCTTTGCGGATGATACTAGGATCTGCATGAGGCTGTCATCTGCTGAGGACGCGGTTAATCTCCAAGAAGATATAAACAAAGTTTTCCAATGGGCAACGGTAAACAATATGATGTTCAATGAGGACAAATTCCAACTACTCCGTTATGGAAAACTGGAGGAGATAATAACTAGAACAGAGTATACTACTGACTCCGGCCATACAATAGAGCAGAAAACTAATGTAAGGGACCTGGGAGTAGTAATGTCTGAGGATCTCACTTTCAAGGATCACAACAGTGCCACGATCGCACGTGCAAAGAAAATGATAGGATGGATAATGAGAACTTTCAAAACGAGAGATGCCAAGCCCATGATGATCCTTTTCAAATCACTTGTTCTCTCTAGGCTGGAATACTGCTGTACATTAACATCTCCATTCAAAGCAGGTGAAATCGCAGATCTAGAGAGTGTACAGAGATCCTTTACTGCACGTATAAGTTCTGTCAAGCACCTTAACTACTGGGAACGCTTGGAAGCACTTGACTTGTACTCGTTGGAACGCAGGAGGGAGAGATATGTCATAATCTACACTTGGAAAATCTTGTAAGGAATGGTCCCAAATCTGCACACAGAAATCACTCCCTATGAAAGTAAAAGACTGGGCAGGCGATGCAAAATGCCCCCAATAAAAAGTAGGGGCGCCATTGGTACACTAAGGGAAAACACCATAAGTGTCCGGGGCCCAAAACTGTTCAACAGCCTCCCATCAAGCATTAGGGGAATTGCCAATAAACCCCTGGCTGCCTTCAAGAGAGAGCTGGACAGATACCTAAAGTCAGTGCCGGATCAGCCGGGCTGTGGCTCGTACGTTGGACTGCGTGCGGCCAGCAGTAACAGCCTAGTTGATCAGGCCCTGATCCATCGGGAGGCCTGGTCGTGGACCGGGCCGCGGGGGCGTTGATCCCCGGAATAACCTCCAGGTAACCTCCAGGACCATATACTGACGGAGGAAGGTAGTAATTCTGCCATAATCACTAATCTTGCAAAGGGACATGCTTTAACCCCCCCCCCCCCCCATCCCGACAAGTTCAAGGGCGTAGAGAAGAGACTTCTGGCTTTTCATTTGAGAAAACTTAATCAGTAGGAAATTTAGGGATTATCAGTGTAAAGGAAGTAATCAGGTCCTATACATGGAAGAAAGGTCCAGGGCATTGCATAAAGAAATTTGCTGGCATTTAAAGTCAAAGTCAATTAGAAGACTAATTTGACGGACTATAATCAGTGTCAGAGTGAACCCCTGGGTTCCACTTATCAATGGGGCTTTAACTTGTCCATGTACTGCTACATTATACAGTTTTTCCCCAAATAGAGAATGAAAACTTGGGTAGATCCTAACTTAGTCAAAAGACTAATTACACTTCCCATACTTTAAAACCCATACGCAATCATAATCAAAAATTAATCCCAGTAAACAGTATGGCCCTATGGGAAACATTACTAATAAACTAAGCTTAGGAAAGGTTGAAGACAAGAGTAATTCAAAAATCTAAAGAAGTATTCTAGATGGTGTAAAAGGAATCTTAAAAACCTTAGATTATTATTATTATTATAATCAAGGGGGAAGCGCTAAACCCGGATGATTATACAGCGCCTGGGGGGGGGGATATGTGGAAGGCATTCAGGCTTAATTCGGGGAACTGGAGCACAGATCCAATTCCTTAAATCAAGAGCCCCTCACCAACATCAAGGAACCTTCCTTGAGGGGAAAAAAAAAAAAACCTTAGAGAAGGAACAGCCAAGACGAGTAAATATTTCAAGTGTCTGACGGTAGTCACCTTGGAACCCCTGCCGTAGGAGACCTGTTAAAACAATTGTCAAATAAAAACTTGCAGAGAAATGGATTAAAGATTTAACGAAAGTCAATTCAGGAAACTTTAATAAAGTAATAAAATCTAATATACAAATTTAACAAAACAAAGATTACCAATTACACCGCCTGGAGTCGAGGGCAACACGTCACCTCACCAGGTCACCTCTGTACTACAAGAAACCACTTCTCACCAAGGTCGCCAGGCAGCTCTGATACATGTAAACTACCCAAGTAGAGATGTAACAAGGGCAGCAACCAGCCCATACATTAACTACACGTACACGTAGAAACATGTACAAAATTAATTTTTTCCTCATGCCCCAATTCATTAGGACTGAAAACCTTCACACGTGTCAAGGCACCCTTTACCTTGAAGGAATTATTAACTATAATTACTGTGGCACGCGTCTGGGGTAGTTTTATTGGACTGGGCTTCCCTTCCCTGGGAGAAGATATGCATATATGAATAACTAATATGGAACGAATACTTGTCAGTGCTCAGTAATATCCCACATAGACAAGCCCCAGGAGATTAATTGATCTGTATATTGAGAAAGACGTATCTAGTATGGGCGGGTAGGCTTGCTGCAGTGCTCCTCCTCTCAGGCGCAAGAGCTGTAGTCAAAACAGTTTAGTAGGAAGATTTACGTTCAGTAGACTATCTTCCTGTGGAAGGATGAGAGAGCCTGATGCAAGCCTTTGTAAGGGTGATTCCTGGTTCCTGGTACCTTGCAACCTCTGGCAGGGACCTAAGTAGTTCCTGATACCTTACAACCTCTGGTAGGGACCTAAGTAGTTCCTGGTACCTTACAACCTCTGGCAAGAACCTACGTAGTTCCTAGTCCCTTGCACAACCTCAGACACCAAGATAATTCTCAGTCCTACAAGCATAAAAACTTGCAATAATAAATCATTTACTTATATAAGCACCTGCAACATTCGCCTCAATCGATTTAACATTACCGTTAATAAACACGCGCAAACAATGTTAATCTGTCTGCACAGTTCCAATAGACGGCCGTTTCCGGCTTCGCTTTGTGCTGTGATAGTGGTGATTGTGCTGGTGATTGTGGTAAGGGTTGTGGAGGAGGGGGTGTCCTCTCTTTCAGACGGAAGTGGTGATCAGAAGAGGGGGGAGGGGAGGGGGAAGCAAGTGCCAGTGCCAAGCGCAGTGACCTCACCTCCACCCCACCTCACCCATTACCCCCCTTTCCTTTCCCCTTCCTTCTATTCCCCCCTTCCCACCTCCTCCTCCTCCCCTTTCTCCTACACGATGCCCACTAACTCTCGTGTTTTGATGACCCCAACCTTCTGCTCTTCACCCAGGCCGTTCTTCCTTCCTGCAACACACGTACCCAGGCTGCAACACACGTACACAGGCTGCAATGCAGGTGCTTCATGGAACTCCACTTGATGATCCAGCAGAGAGCGCTAAACAACACCATCGCTACGTACATCAGTAAGGAAGGCATGTTACAACACCATCGCTACGTACACCAACAAGGAACGCATGCCTCATACGCGGAACAAGTCGTTTAGATTAGTTTGTTGACGTGGGTCGAGACATTGAGGTTATATTTAACCAGTAACACTAGCAGAGAGGGATTCTTCCCGCTGCTGCTCACTATGTTCCTCCAGAGGGAAGCTTTTCCCGCTACTTCCTATCCTCCTCCAGAGGGAAGGTCGTCTCCCTGTTACCCACTGTTCTCCTCCAGAGGGAAGGTCTTCTCCCTGTTACTCACTATCCTCCTCCAGAGGGAAGATTGTCTCCCTGTTACCCACTGTCCTCCTCCAGAGGGAAGGTCTTCTCCTTGTTACCCACTGTCCTCCTCCAGAGGGAAGGTCTTCTCCCTGTTACTCACTATCCTCCTCCAGAGGGAAGGTCGTCTCCCTGTTACCCACTATCCTTCTCCAGAGGGAAAGTGTCCCTGCTACTTACTATCCTCCATCAAAGGGAAGGTCTCCCTGCTACTCGCTTACTAACCAATACCACGAGGAAGTCGCCACGAGTGTTTGTCGAGAGTAAAAGTGGAATTCAATCGAAGCAGCCACTACTTCAAGGTCGACCCTCCTCTTGGGTGATGACACAGGTACACCTGTGCTCCCCCCCCCCCTCTTGAAGGTCTTATCACCACCTTTGACTTCACTGATAACTGTAATTGCGTCTCTTACCTGGTATCGGAAACTGCTGTCTGCTTGTGGAAATTAGATACAACTTCTGCTGTATGGCATTTCGTAGACAGAACATTTCTTGCTGTAGGGCATTAGAGGTCTATCACCACCGTGCAACAGCATGTGTAATACTGGCACCAACAGCCTCTCTGGTCAAGAGAGCTGGCTACAATTAGGGGACGGAGAACTGAGGCATCAACGGTCCATGCTGCTCCATGGTGTAGCGAACGGGGAGTATAATTAGCACCTGTCATACCGCCAGTTAGAATCCCCGATTGGCCTTGAAATTACTACAGTTATTTTTAATAATAATTTTGAGCACAGAGAACAAGAGATGCATCTGACCATCACTCCTTGTTCAGTGCATGGAGTCAAGGCTCGATCCTCCGTCCACGTGAGTCGTTCTTTGCACAATTTCACCTGAAAGCAAGAGTGAGAGGGATCACTAGAGGCGGAGGCGAGCAAGGTGAAGCACAGGTGAAGAAGTTCACCTCCAGATACACCAAGGTGAACGCCCCTCCACCTTTTTAGGAGGAGGAGGACAAGGTGATGTATAAAACAAACTCCCGTACGCACGGGAGGCTTAGTCTCAAGGTGCCAGGGTCACTAGCAGGGTGCCAGGGTCACTAGCAGGGTGCCAGGGTCACTATCAGGGTGCCAGGGTCACTATCAGGGTGCCAGGACCACTATCATAGTGCCAGGACCACTGTCAGGGTGCCAAGGTCACCAGTGTGCCAGGCCCACTATCATGGTACCCTGAGGCTACATCTCAGGATGCCAGGGTCACTTAGGGGGTAATAGGGACATTATCATAGTGTCAAGGTCACTATTTGGCACCTTGAGTCTACATCTCATTGTGCCAAGGGCCACTATCTGGCACCCTGACACTATAACCTCAAGGTGCCACGAATACTATCTGGCACCCTGAAGCCTGATACCCAGGTACTTCATCTTAGAGTGCCACTCTACCAGGTACTGCTTCTTGGCGCCAGAGCCGCCATGTGAGGCACTATAATGAGTCAAGAGGCCTTGGCACCGTCATCAAGGCGGAATGTTTATTTGGCTGTAATCAGCATAGTGCCGTGTGGTGTGGCACCCTGGGGTGGCACTCTGGGGACGGGGCAGTGGGCGGCCCCCAACGTCAGTCTGCACAAGGTCAGTGAACGGTGTGTGTGTGTGTGTGTGTGTGTGTGTGTGTGTGTGTGTGTGTGTGTGTGTATGTGTGTGTGTGTATACTCACCTATTTGTTGTTGCAGGGGTCGATTCACAGCTCCTGGCCCCGCCTGTTCGCTGGTCGCTAGTAGGTTCAGTCTCTCCCTGCTCCTTGAATTTTATAGTACCTCCTTTTAACGCTTTATGGTTCCTGTCTCCACTACATCACTCTCCAGATTGTTCCACTTTCTGACAAGCCTATAGCTGAAGAAATACTTCCCAACATCCTCGTGTGTTTGATGGGGTAGATACCTAGCTCCGGCCCCGCTTCCTGGGGCCTTATCATATCTACTCTTGAAGCTGTGCATTGGGTTTGCCTCCACTGTTTCATCCAAATCATTCCACTCTTCAACCAGCCTGAGGCTAAAGAAATACTTCGTAATATCCCTATGGCTCATATGTCTCTTTAGCTTCCACCTGTGTCCCCTTGATCCTGGTCCTCTTAATTCAGTTTCTGTGTTTGCACTTGCGTACACTATATGCAATCACCTATTTATGGTTATTGGGGTTGAGTCAGTGCTCCTGGCTCCACCTCACCACTGGCAGCTTCTTTCACTCTCTCCTTAACGCGTGACTCCTATCACACCTATTCTTAAAGCAATGTATGGATTCTGTCTTTAACATTTTGCTAAAATATTTCACTTTCTAACCATCATGTGGCTAAAGAAGTATTTCCTTCGTACGTGTCCGTGTGATGTCACCTGACCATCATATTGCTTCCTGTCTACAAACCGAGCAGGGATATGTATCAGTCTCTCTCAAGACGGAGGTTCGATCTTCCACTAACCCAAAATGTTGTTCCGCCTCACTTAAATAAATAAAAAAAAAACGTGCAAATATGCGTTATATACCTTTTTAGGGTGAATGATGTATATACTGATAAACATTGGTATATATATATACACACACACACACACACAAAGAAAAACAAACGGAACATTTCACGTTTTTCCCGTTAAGAATATTATTAATTTCAGGGGGAAGTCCTGAGCCAGTACGGGTTGGAAACAACGCCAGGGCGATGGGTGCCACTGAGGTACAATTCAAGGGAAAGACTCAGGAATCTTTCCCCAAGTATCAAGGCACCGCCCTCCAAAAGCTGACAAAAATACAGTAACAACTTTGGCATACAAACGAAGCAACAGTCGTAACACCCAAAATAATTCTCCCTGCTCAAGGATATTGTATTTTATATATTTATATTTCTATCTTCCAAGGGTATGATATAACGTGTGGCAGGGAGTGCCTCATGGACGAGGCTGGGGAAGCAAGGTGACACCTTCAATAAAACTCAGGGATATCGTAACTAAGATTAACACTATTGTAGTGAGCTGGGCTCCTGTTAACTGTGACAAACGATAACACACACACACACACACACTAATCAAGGAAGGGTAAAGCACTCATAGGAACACAGACACACACTAATTAAGATAGTTAATGACAGTGAGAGGACGTTGCTGAGTACTAACATATTTCACCCACACATCAACTCCACTACGACTCTCAAAGGAACTTACCTGC
This sequence comes from Cherax quadricarinatus, assembly GCF_038502225.1. Classification (NCBI taxonomy): domain Eukaryota; kingdom Metazoa; phylum Arthropoda; class Malacostraca; order Decapoda; family Parastacidae; genus Cherax; species Cherax quadricarinatus. The sequence continues at coordinate 1,213,102 of NC_091358.1, forward strand.
AACACACACACACACACACACACACACACACACGACAGGAAGGGACCTCGAGGTTATTACCACAGACGAAGGAGTAAATTGGAACACGAAGACTAACAGAAAACGTGTCTTTCCAAACAGAGAAGTTAACCAATTGAACGAATTAAAAGAAGAGGCAGAAACACCTATTAAAATTCCATTATACTCAAAACACCTAATCTTTTATATTTGACTGTAATTTTCACATGATTTTTCGAAAATATGTAAAATATAAAATTGATGATTGCTAAAGCGTTATTTTATTAGACATTTCGACTATGTGTCCATATTCTTGAATCTAAATGAGACCCGTGTGACCATAACACATATGTGTCCTAAACACCTGGTATCAGTAACACCTCCACAAAATGTGAGTGCCTTTAACACCTGTGTTTTCTTCACACATGTGTCTATAGTACTGACAATCACTGGGAATTTTAAAAACTGTCTTAAAAGAAGATTGAAAATGGGACACCAGGAGCATAACTCTGCTCCTGTAGCTAGAAATGGGACACCAGGAGCATAACTCTGCTCCTGTAGCTAGAAATGGGACACCAGGAGCATAACTCTGCTCCTGTAGCTAGAAATGGGACACCAGGAGCATAGCTCTGCTCCTGTAGCTAGAAATGGGACACCAGGAGTATAACTCTGCTCCTGTAGCTAGAAATGGGACACCAGGAGCATAACTCTGCTCCTGTAGCTAGAAATGGGACACCAGGAGCATAGCTCTGCTCCTGTAGCTAGAAATGGGACACCAGGAGCATAGCTCTGCTCCTGTAGCTAGAAATGGGACACCAGGAGCATAGCTCTGCTCCTGTAGCTAGAAATGGGACACCAGGAGCATAGCTCTGCTCCTGTAGCTAGAAATGGGACACCAGGAGCATAGCTCTGCTCCTGTAGCTAGAAATGAGACACCAGGAGCATAACTCTGCTCCTGTAGCTAGAAATGAGACACCAGGAGCATAGCTCTGCTCCTGTAGCTAGAAATGGGACACCAGGAGCATAGCTCTGCTCCTGTAGCTAGAAATGGAACACCAGGAGCATAGCTCTGCTCCTGTAGCTAGAAATGAGACACCAGGAGCATAGCTCTGCTCCTGTATCTAGAAATGAGACACCAGGAGCATAGCTCTGCTCCTGTATCTAGAAATGAGACACCAGGAGCATAGCTCTACTCCTGTATCTAGAAATGGGACACCAGGAGCATAGCTCTGCTCCTGTAGCTAGAAATGGGACACCAGGAGCATAGCTCTGCTCCTGTAGCTAGAAATGGAACACCAGGAGCATAGCTCTGCTCCTGTAGCTAGAAATGAGACACCAGGAGCATAGCTCTGCTCCTGTATCTAGAAATGAGACACCAGGAGCATAGCTCTGCTCCTGTATCTAGAAATGAGACACCAGGAGCATAGCTCTGCTCCTGTAGCTAGAAACAGAGTATTACAAAAAAGCAAATACACATCAGTAGGTAGATCAGCAAATAATCACGGGTCAAAATCCTAGGGAGGCCGAAAGGACTACGCAGGTTGTAGGGTTTCGAATATTGTGACAACATGTGTAATTTTATGGATGTGATATATTTTCATATGATCTTGTGTTGCAGCGATTGAATGAATGATGGTTAGTGTGTTTTTTCTAGAGGGTTAGCTTACCTCGGTGTTTTAAAAGTATGCAGTGTAGAGGGCAGAAGCAGGGAGGAAGGGGAAGGAGGTAGGGGTTGGGTTGGCCTCCATGTTGGGTAACCAGGGAGAAGGGGAGGGGCTGTGAGAGAAGGAAGTGAGGAGGAGGAGGAGGAGGAGGAAGAGGAGGTTGGGTGGGGGGGAGGTGCCACGCACTGCCCCGCTGGATGGCCTTGACTAACGGAAGCCGGCCTTGCATTGCTTCCCCCTTCCCCTCAGTCCACCATGTCCCCCCCCTTATTCCCCTCCCTGCCATGTCTCACCACCTCCTTCTCCCCCTTTCCCCTCTCTCAACGACCCTGAATTGTTTACGTCACTCGTCTCCATCTAAAGATCGCGACGAGAGGCGACATTCTCATATTTACAGTCAATGAAAAGTTCTAGCAAGAGTTAAGTATTAGCACCAACCAAGTTTGCAAATAAAGGGCATTATACTATGAGACATTTCGCCCACTGGAAGTGAGGGAAACTAGCGCAGGTGACCGAGGTCCCAGGACCGAAAAAATATGTTCATTATACATCTGCTAAAGTGATTTCTTCATTACTTGCTGGTATGATGCTTTTGTTTTGATGAGAGACAGAGGCTGGATCCTCTGTGGGGAACCTAACCCTCTGAGATCTCAGACTAGAGCGTAGCGGCCCGGCAGTAGCAACAGGTGTTGCATCTTAAACCTGTGTATCTAGCGGGTGAGCGTGTGCCATACCATGCGGAGGATGCGATACAATATACATGGGTCAGACGGCCAGAAGTCTCGACCAGAGAGTGCGAGAGCACAAGCACGCATGTAACAGATAATCTGAATAACGCATGTACCTTGCAAAATAACACACAACACCATCTGATGATACAGAGAGAATACTCAAATAACCCACACATAGGCGAAAGGAGCTTATGACAACGTTTTGGTCCTACTTGGACTATCGACTAGTCACACTAAGACACTAAGGTGAGAAGCCGGATTGGTCTTTAAAGGAAAACGATTCACACAAGCGACAGTTGCCTCTCGGCAGACCTGATCGCAATATCCGCTATGGTGATTCTGAAGTCTGTAAATTTTAACATGTGTCCTTGCTAAACTAAGGAGGAGAATGCAGCCATCTACATCCCTTGTAGTAACTGTGATAAAGAATACGTAGGTGAAACGGCTAAGCATTTTGTCTATGTGCTTTTATGAACAAGGATGTATGGTGCACCAATAACAAAAACAATGTTATGCATCACTACACGGACTCAAACCCCATGGACTGGCCCGGAACCAACATGGTTATCGCTGAGAAAGATAGGAACAGGCTCACCTGTTCCTGGTGATGGGACCCCTGACTTACCTGTTCCTGGTGATGGGACCCCTGACTCACCTGTTCCTGGTGATGGGACCCCTGACTCACATGCTCCTCATGGTGGGACCCCTGACTCACATGCTCCTCATGGTGGGACCCCTGACTCACATGCTCCTCATGGTGGGACCCCTGACTCACATGCTCCTCATGGTGGGACCCCTGACTCACATGCTCCTCATGGTGGGACCCCTGACTCACACGTTCCTCATGGTGGGACCCCTGACTCACATGCTCCTCATGGTGGGACCTCTGACTCACATGCTCCTCATGGTGGGACCTCTGACTCACACGCTCCTCATGGTGGGACCCCTGACTCACATGCTCCTCATGGTGGGACCCCTGACTCACATGCTCCTCATGGTGGGACCCCTGACTCACATGCTCCTCATGGTGGGACCCCTGACTCACATGCTCCTCATGGTGGGACCCCTGACTCACATGCTCCTCATGGTGGGACCCCTGACTCACATGCTCCTCATGGTGGGACCCCTGACTCACATGCTCCTCATGGTGGGACCCCTGACTCACATGCTCCTCATGGTGGGACCCCTGACTAATCTCCTCTGAGGAATTCTGTAGCTTTGCGGGTATTATTGAAATCACATTCTGGTACTTAATAAAGTCCACTGCTGAGCGAAACGTCGTCTATTATCATTACCTATCCATAACTTCGACCGATTTTGAGTTTTCTGATTTCAAAGTGCGGCCAGACTGCCTGTTCAGTCAGACTGTTGCTGCCTGCTGTTACTGGAAGAGCACTCGTTAGCTACCAACGGCAACTATCAAACTTCAGAAACTTTACAATAAATCAAATGCTAAAAAAGTAGTGCATAATGTGCAAAATGTTAGCATGCGGCGGTATGTGCTTCAGGGCACAAAGGAATTTTTTTTTTCCAACAATTCTTGTTAGCCTTCGTTTTGTGACACACCTATCAAGGTCACACACACACACACACACACACACACACACACACACACACACACACACACACACATAACTAATTTGACAAACACGTGCCTAGGGATACACAAACAAGATCAAATACTTACGCAACGATTATGAACACACAAGGATCTACAAATACGGTCACATGCACAGAGAAGCACACACACACACACACACACACACACACACACACACACACACACACACACACACACACACACACACAAGCACGTAGTGCACACATGCTCATAGACTGGTACACACATATCTTTACAAGATCACACACTGACACGTGAGTGTAAGAGGTACGCAGTAAATAAAGAGGCATATACTGTTTACAGTTCATGGAACGGGTGTTGGTTTAAACCTACGACAGGTGAGTCTTAAAACTTACAGGCCAGTGTGCTAACAACTAGACCATGCCGATCTAACTAGATTTATCTAGGTATGATTCTAGACTCCAAAGGAATGTTACCATGGGCTCCACTGTAACTCACTATATTTGTGGTTACAGTGAGGCCCATGCTAACATTACTATAGAAATACATCCGTATAAAAAATATTGACCAGCATAGTCCAATGGTTAACGCACCGGCCTGAAAATTTTAGGTATCACTTGCGATGGATTTTAAGTCACGCTCGTTCTCTGAATCGTTTTCAATCGTCTTATTACGATTTCGCGAGTCATAACTGTACACAGCTTTAGGAGTAGATATGATGTGGTCCTGAAGACCAGAAATCATTAAGTTGATAGCTATGAGTTAAGAGACGGGGCCCAGGAGATGTGACCCAACCCCCAACCCCAGTGATTATTACTCAGAAGAGGAATAATCACTGATAATTTGAAGGGGAAGCCAGATAAAGGGATAACTGACAGCCACAACGACACTAAAATATAAGAATGTAAGAAGCGGAGAAGAGAGAAATAAATGCGAAGTGAAAGGAAAAACAAGGATGAAACTATGGAATGAGATGAAAAAAAATCACGGGGAATATAAGGGAAGCTGAAGCAAAACCTTCAGAGAAAATGCGCTAGAAAATTTCCTACAGATTTTTCTGTTTTTGACCCAAATTGTTCACAGATTTTTGAAGCTAATTCTTCCCAGATTACGAATAGATTCTTCACAGGTTTTCAAGTCTTCAGAGATTTAACGTGAATATTAAACTGCTGGAATGGGATGCCAGAGGAGACAGTATGTTGGTAAACACACGACCTGTAAACTCAGATGTTACATGACAATCTTAATGTTGAGGACAAAACACCAACACAGTGGCTTCATCAGTCCAATACAAAGTAGAAAGGTGTAAGGAGAGGAGGAGTTTGAGGTAATCAGTCCCTCAGCCTTGAGTCGATGTGTTCAGTCCATCAATCTTGTAGAATGTACAGCACAGGGCCGTAGACGTGGCTTATATACTGTAGTCAGGTGAGGCGAAGCAGGAGGAGGCGGGGTCATAGTGGTACCATCCACTCGAAGTAGGTCTTCGTCCAAAGGTTGGACAAGTGTTGAAGAATTCTTTGTAACAAGATCCCATGATGTAAACATATATTTAAACTGTGTCACCTCTCTCTCTCTCTCTCTCTCTCTCTCTCATACACATAGCACAAACATACGCTGAACACACACACACAGACCCGTTAGAGGTCACACAAAACCCCCGCTGGTGATGCCTCAAGACAACAATCATTGCATTGTTCATTGTTCACAAGTTTTGCCATACAAGGTCCTTCAGGGATACTCACTCACCTGGATGTAATTAACGTGACGCAGGTTAATAAAAAAAAGCCATGCTGTTATACTATCCTGATAACGCTAAGCCCTCAGGGGCCGTGCAGTGTCTGGGAGAGAATCAGGTCCTCTTAGATTACCAGGACTCCAGTAGCGTTAAGAATCTATTGAAGGGCTTAAAAGACATACCGAACTGACCCAATGTACTCACTCATCTATTTGTGGTTGCAGGGGTCGAGTCATAGCTCCTGGCCCCGTGTGTGTGTGTGTGTGTGTGTGTGTGTGTGTGTGTGTGTGTGTGTGTGTGTGTGTGTGTGTGTGTGAGAGAGAGAGAGAGAGAGAGAGAGAGAGAGAGAGAGAGAGAGAGAGAGAGAGAGAACTATCTACTTCTACCTGGGTTAAGATCTATCGTGTATTATCTCGAGAGAGAGAAACACACACACACACACACACACACACACACACACACACACACACACACACACACACACACACACACACACACACACACACACACACAAAACACTTCCTACTCTCCCTCATCCCTCGGGTAAAATTTTAAAAGGACTTTCTGAAGGTCAACTAGATTCCTAGAAAACTTATCCTGGATCCAGACATCCTACCCTCCCCCCTCAAATCCCCTTCCCCTTCCCTATCCCCAACCACCTTCAATCATCAAGGACGTTTAACATCACTGTCTATCCACACCCACGACCAAGGACAGGCTAGGATAACTGTCCATACATACATGCATAGCTCTGAACTGGTTAATTTATAAGGTTTGAAGCCTATCTACCATACGTGGGTCATTAAAGTCTTCAGTGTCACCTGTTCACCTCAAGAATACTTTAATGACTAAAATAGTGATTAATGTAAATTCTCAGTGTGTATATACACTGGTTAGATGGAGCGGAGGAGAGATACATGAGAATATACACCTGGGAAGTACTGGATGGGCTGGACGCCAATCTGCACACTGCCGTAACAACATACTGGAGTGAGAGATATGGGGGGGGGGAAGTGCAAAATAAACCCAGTAAGAAGCAGGGGTGCGGTGGGCACAATAAGGGAACACTGTATCAACATTCGGGCTCCCAGATATTATTCAACATCTTACCAGAAGATATCAGAAACACTGTTTGGACAAGTGTAGAAGCCTTCAAGAGGAAATTGGACAAGGATCTTCACCAGGTGCCAGATCAACCAGGCCGTGATGGATATGTGGGGCAACGGGCCTCCAGCAACAACAGCCTCATTAACCAGGCTAGCACTAGACGAGCCTGGCCCATGGCCGGTCTCCGAGAAAAGTGAAACTCCAAACTTTTCAAAAGGTATAAATCAAAGGTGTATATACACTGATAAACAGAGAGGCATATCCAGTGTAGATACCGTATATAAACAGAGGTATATACAGTATATATACCTCTGTTTATATTACCCGTAAAAAATAAGAAGTACGCTAGCTAATTGGAGGATATAATCAGAAAATACTGTTATCCCTGCATTATACAATCTCACACAAATATGACCATGGGTTACTTATTGAGAGAATAAATCTATCGTATACTTATAAACTTTATAAGGGCCAAGCAGTCAGTGAGCCGGGGATCCCATTCTCTTTTCCAGAGGTAACCACAACAGTGGTGCTTTCTGAAAGGTAACCACAACAGTGGTGCTTTCTGAAAGGTAACCACAACAGTGGTGCTTTCGGAAAGGTAACCACAACAGTGGTGCTTTCTGAAAGGTAACCACAACAGTGGTGCTTTCTGAAAGGTAACCACAACAGTGGTGCTTTCTGAAAGGTAACCACAACAGTGGTGCTTTCTGAAAGGTAACCACAACAGTGGTGCTTTCTGAAAGGTAACCACAACAGTGGTGCTTTCTGAAAGGTAACCACAACAGTGGTGCTTTCTGAAAGGTAACCACAACAGTGGTGCTTTCTGAAAGGTAACCACAACAGTGGTGCTTTCTGAAAGGTAACCACAACAGTGGTGCTTTCTAAAAGGTAACCACAACAGTGGTGCTTTCTGAAAGGTAACCACAACAGTGGTGCTTTCTGAAAGGTAACCACAACAGTGGTGCTTTCTAAAAAGTAACCACAACAGTGGTGCATTCTAAAAAGTAACCACAACAGTGGTGCATTCTAAAAAGTAACCACAACAGTGGTGCATTCTAAAAAGTAACCACAACAGTGGTGCTTTCTAAAAAGTAACCACAACAGTGGTGCTTTCTAAAAAGTAACCACAACAGTGGTGCTTTCTAAAAAGTAACCACAACAGTGGTGCTTTCTGAAAGGTAACCACAACAGTGGTACTTTCTAAAAGGTAACCACAACAGTGGTGCTTTCTAAAAAGTAACCACAACAGTGGTGCTTTCTAAAAAGTAACCACAACAGTGGTGCTTTCTAAAAAGTAACCACAACAGTGGTGCTTTCTAAAAGGTAACCACAACAGTGGTGCTTTCTAAAAAGTAACCACAACAGTGGTGCATTCTAAAAAGTAACCACAACAGTGGTGCATTCTAAAAGGTAACCACAACAGTGTTGCTTTCTAAAAAGTAACCACAACAGTGGTGCATTCTAAAAGGTAACCACAACAGTGGTGCTTTCTAAAAAGTAACCACAACAGTGGTGCTTTCTAAAAAGTAACCACAACAGTGGTGCTTTCTGAAAGGTAACCACAACAGTGGTACTTTCTAAAAGGTAACTACAACAGTGGTGCTTTCTAAAAAGTAACCACAACAGTGGTGCTTTCTAAAAAGTAACCACAACAGTGGTGCTTTCTGAAAGGTAACCACAACAGTGGTACTTTCTAAAAGGTAACTACAACAGTGGTGCTTTCTAAAAAGTAACCACAACAGTGGTGCTTTCTAAAAGGTAACCTCAGCAACAGTGTTTTAATTAATGATTAACCATCACTACAACAGCATTAAGAAACTTGTAATTACATTAATAAGGATACATCGCACTTATGATCATTACAACACTCAAGTCAATTAACATTTTGAGGTAAGTATGCCCGTGTATTTAGTTACCTTCAAACATATATTTTGTATCTAAAAGTATAGTTATGTATAAGTCAATATTAAACTTTTACGGGATATACACACTGTGAGGTGTATTTCTCTCAGTGTAAGTACACTGTGAGGTGTATTTCTCTCAGTGTAAGTACACTGTGAGGTGTATTTCTCTCAGTATAAGTACACTGAGAGTTTACTATCATCCCTATTTTAAGCATTAAAGTATTCTTGACTGTGTTAGTAGACTAAGCCACCGAAAACAAACCTTAGCTAATCTGTCTAGCCCAGTTCACCATAGCTAACACGGACACAAGTATGGAACAATGAGCACAGATACAAGAGTTGTAATCTTATCTACGCCAAAATTTCTCCAAGTCTCCACATAATATCTGTAAATGATCTCCCAAGATGGGCAGATATAACCACAACGTTAGAGATGAACGCTGAGGTTAAGTACTGGTAACACGGTCTGTACTTCTAGCCATTAGTGATGTTGAAGATTAAGACATGTGTGTGACAGATGGGTATCTTTATTGATGAAACGTTTCGCCTACACAGTAGGCTTCTTCAGTCAAATAGAGGCAGTGTTTGAGGTGGTCAGTCCCTCAGCCTGGAGAAGAGCTCATCAAAATGTTAGTAATGTTTTGCTTAAACTAAAGAAAATCACAACACCGTGGGTGGAAAAATTCCCCATGCCCTTTCACTTAGGAGAGAAACCTCGTGAAGACGTTTCGGTCCACCCTGAACCATTATCAAGTCATAACTACTATTCTTAAATTTCAGTCTAATGGGTACAATTAAAACCATAATTTTTTGAAGGGATGGAGAGGTATGCCAGTGGAAGTCCTCGGTCAGATGACCAAAAGCTCCAGCTGTGAGTCATCAGCTGTTGGTCAGGAAACACTTGTCCTGTTTCCTGACCAACCTAACCTAACCTAACCTAACCTAACTTAACCTAACCTACTACTCTAACCCCTCTCTCCTTCCATCGTTCATCTAACGTAAGACCTTCAGATCTTTTCTATTTTTCTGGCCCCGACTGTGTCTTGACAATGTTTTTTGGGTGAATGACTGTTGACCAGTACACATAACAGAAGGGAGACCAGAAAGAAAGTTCACATTATTGAGGATGTTTTAATACCAACAGTTGAGTGTAACACGTGCGCCTGAGTATTGCGGAAACGTTTCGCCTAGGCAGCAGGTTTCTTTAGTCAAATACAGGTGAATGTAACACCAGAGACTGCGGGACTGACCACCTTTTATCTAAGATAAGAGACTGATCAGCTCAAAATTACTTACCTTGCATCCAGTGTTTAATTTGCCTACATTTGACTGAAAAAAAGCCTGCTATGCAGGCGAAACGTTACGGCAATAAACATACCCAAGGATTACACACTTGTCTTATTCATTCCTCTGTGAGATCACCGGCACTTGTTCACAGAGCCAACAAACATAACAAATGTCTTACCTAGAGTTTACCTGGAGAGAGTTCCGGGGGTCAACGCCCCCGCGGCCCGGTCTGTGACCAGGCCTCCTGGTGGATCAGAGCCTGATCAACAACTTTTAAATTAACTGTAAATCTACGTTTTTAATATCCTGGAACCTATGGAATTTATTCCCCCCATAAAAATGGAACCTTTGTAAACAAACCCATAACCAGAATAAATCAACTGAGATTTGTATCTAAATACGATTCTGATGAATAAATATAAACATGCTGGAAAGTCACGTTATTGGTTAAATAATTATCTAGCTTAGAGAGGCCAGGACTCATATTCAAAGAATTTCTGAGTATCATGTTGTAAGAGGTTAAGCAGATGTTGGGTACTGGGAGGTAATCTGATTCGATCCATGGAAAGAGGGGGGGGGGTTTAACTCCATTTTTTTGGATCAAGAGCCACATCCCCTCACTGGCATTAAGGCACCTCCACTGAGGCGAATATTTTGTTAGAATCACAGACCTCGTGGAATTTCTGCTTTGCTGCCTCTTTGTATGTCTGCCTTCCTGCCAACCTGTCTGCCTTCCTGACAACCTGTCTGCCTTCCTGCCAATCTGTCTGCCTTCCTGCCTATCTTTCTATCTGCAAACCTGTATCTTTGGCTGCCAGCCAACCTGTCTTCCTGCTAGCCAGCATAACTCCTTTGCTACCTGCTGTCTGTCTTTCTGACTGCCAGCCTGTCTGCTTGGCTACAAGCAGACAGGCTGCTTACCTGCCTACCAACTTGTCCGTATCTGTGCCTGTTATGTTGCCTGCCACGTCGTTACTGCTGCACAAGGTAACCGGAGGAGAGACGTAAGGCAGCTACGGAGATTTTCTTTGTTTTTCATGTAAGCTGATCAGTCCTTGTCAAGCCACCGTGACCGCTGCTAGCCTCCTCGCCTATCCCTCTCCTACCCAACTGTCCCCGCCAACCCCTAGCTTATAATGGCTCTGGATTATTACATATTAATGTATGCTTAACAATTCGCAAACAGGCGAAATTATTTACAAATATTGTCTCTACGTCCACAGCAGGACTAGAACTCGCTAACTCTGTATCAGAGTCCATAGTACTTTACCACGAGACTAGACCTACTCAGGTCTAGTCTCGTGGTATGGGCTGTCCTGAGAGATGGTAATTTCCAGCTCTGCTGGAAGGAAACCCTTGAAGCTGCCGTAGCTGATGAAGCTTTAGAAGAATACTTGACGATGTTATCATCGAAGCCTCCCAGCTCAGAGTGATACAATTCAACACTAAGATGGAAATACAAGCAATTTTTGTTCCCACAATGTAACTATCATATAGAACAGTGTAGCAGCACACTGCTGGTGTTCCCACAATGTAACTATCATATATAACAGTGTAGCAACACAATGCTGGTGTTCCCACAATGTAACTATCATATAGAATAGTGTAGCAACACACTGCTGGTGTTCCCACAATGTAACTATCATATAGAACAGTGTAGCAACACTGCTGGTGTTCCCACAATGTAACTATCATATAGAATAGTGTAGCAACACACTGCTGGTGTTCCCACAATGTAACTATCATATAGAACAGTGTAGCAGCACACTGCTGGTGTTCCCACAATGTAACTATCATATAGAACAGTGTAACAACACACTGTTGGTGTTCCCACAATGTAACTATCATATAGAACAGTGTAGCAACACACTGCTGGTGTTCCCACAATGTAACTATCATATAGAATAGTGTAGCAACACACTGCTGGTGTTCCCAAAATGTAACTATCATATAGAACAGTGTAGCAACACACAAGCTGGTTTTACCACTGGACACAGGTGTATCCAGTTTCTCTAAAAATACGAAAGGTCTACTCCCAGTCTATACTCATGATACTTAGGCAGTACCTCATGATTCATGGGCAGTACCTCATAAATCCAAACCTCTCATCTGCTTGCCATACCGATGTTGCACTATTTACGTCCTGTCAGTGTGCCACCAGAGATGACTGTTACTTAACCCACCCACTTCTTGCCTCAGAGAACTTCACAGTTGTGTCGTCAGCAGCTCAGATACTTAACTTCGTCACCTCTGAGTCTCTGTATATGACAACAACACCACAACAACAATCGAACACGTTCATTACAACTGTTTAACTGGTCACTCACTAATGTTAGAGTTCCTGCCTGAGTTTAGAAGTTAAGTCTTAGTAGATGGGTTAGTTAGTTATTGTAATATTGTTAGTTTAGAGTTGTGTAATATAGTTTTTCTTATTTTTTTTAGTTCAAATAGAACATAGAGGTTGTAATATAAACCAGCTGTTCTGTCTGATAACTTACTTTATATTATACCACTGATGATGGTCTCCAGATTCCGAAACTTTTGTAATATATATAAAAAATTGCATTTTTCTTATATATATATATATATATATATATATATATATATATATATATATATATATATATATATATATATATATATATATATATATATATATATATATATATATATATATATATATATATATGTCGTGCCGAATAGGCAGAACTTGCGATCTTGACTTAAATAGCAACGTTCATCTTGCCATATAGGACAAGTGAAAATTTGTGTATGCAATAATTTCGCCAAAATCATTCTGAATCTAACGAAAAAAATATATTTCACTGTGTTTCTTTAGTATTAAATTATTGTAAACGAATCTAAAATATATTTAGTTGGGTTAGGCTAAAATAAATTGTTCTTGTTATAATAAGGTTAGGTAAGTTTTCTAAGTTCCTTTTGGTGCAAAATTATAAATTTTTACATTAACATTTAATGAGAAAAATATATCTTTAAACGTATAAGAGAAAATTTTAGAGAGGACTTAATTTTAAATGAGTTCTTGCTATTTGACCAGTTTTACCTATTCGGTACGACATATTCATTTATTTTTTTTGTGAAATATTTGGAATAAATGGACAGTCATCAATTATCATAAAAAATCATCAGAATTTTTTTTTTTACTAATTTTCAAACGTAGTATTCGAGACAAAATTTTAAAAATAGGAAAATTAACCTATGAATGTTTGATTTTTTTTTGACAATGAGTTTTAAGTCAATTTTTTCTGACCTGGACCCAAATACCCGACGTATATACCCTGCCCATCTACCCTGACCTGCTCATCAGCGTTGCTCTTGGGTATCTCTGATGATTGTGTTGCAATGACTGGATTGTTGCAATGACTGTGTTGCAATGATTGTGATCAACATTTCTTCCTGGGTTCGAGATTTAATGCCTCGTAAAACAATTTTTCCTCCTTGAGCTCTGAATGGCTCGTTGAATCAGCTGCTTAACTACCAGTGGTTTCTGCGTCATGGAAACCTGATGCCTAAGGTGACACTGAAGGTACTTAGGCACCTGGCACTAGCCGGAACCTACGCATCTGATACTGACTGTCACTTATGTATGGTCTGATGGACTGGCATCATAATGACAGTCGTCAGACTACCTGAGAATTGTCTTGGTTCTATTTACGAGTTATATATATATATATATATATATATATATATATATATATATATATATATATATATATATATATATATATATATATATATATATATATATAATTTTATTTACATTGAAGTGAAAATCTAAATGTATATACTCTGAGAAGTATGTGACTTAATGTATATACATTGAAGAGTACATATCTCATTACATATGATCTGACGAAGTACATGAACAACAGTTCAATGGTTAGAGTTCAACCGGAGGGACTCGCGTTCGATTCCCGGGTTGGCATCTAATTCTAGGTAAATCTCCTCACACCTGCTGCTCCTCTTCAATTAGCAATACATAGGTGTACCTGAGTGTTGGCGTACCTAACTCTGTATGTCCAGTTCACCTAGCAGTAAATAGGTGCGAAGGTAATAGTCGACTGTCGTAGGTGGCATCCTGGGCAGGACTTTCTAATGAGCTGAGGCAGAAAAATATCTCTCAACCTGTTAGGTAAGACACGTATGCAACAGTTAGGTATCTTTATTTCGAAACGTTTCGCCTACACAGTAGGCTTCTTCAGTCGAGTACAGAAAAGTTGACAGAAGCAGAAGATACTTGAAGACGATGTAATCAGTCCATCACCCTTGAAGTTTTGAGGTGGTCAGTCCCTCAGTCTGGAGAAGAGCATTGTTCATCTCTCAACCTGTAAACATACGAGAGTAACAGAATGATAGACATGGTGCACCACTGACCTTGTTGACCAGCTCTCCTGACCTGCCCAAACATTATTTGACTTGTGCTGGTGTAGTTGGTGTTGTTACATTGCTCATACCTTCTATGATTTCAAGAATATTGCAACACTGTTTAACTCCCGTAACTTAGAAATTTAGGCATTGAAACGTGTGCATACTAGTGCATATACACTGTGAAGTATATCTTTCAGTGTATATACGCTGTGAAGCATATCTTTCAGTGAATATACACATACAGACATACCTTAAAGAAGAGCTGTGATTAAGCTCATAGAGCAGAAAGAGTGGACCTAGCAGCGACAAGCGATAGGCGGTGCCAGGAGCTGTGAATCGATCCTTTTAACCACAAATAGGTGAGTACAAATAAGTGAATACATAAGTGACTTCAAGAATGAGTTACTAATAATGAGTATCTTGGGAAGGGCTTTAAGATATGTGACATCACACGAACACAGCTTCCATGAAGGACTGAGATCCAGTTCGTGAGGTTTACGAAGCTTAATATAACAGCATGTTTTCCCAATTAATTTCCGTCTGTGTTTATATACTTTGAGACGTTTAGTAAAGACTGCAAGTGACAGTCTTACGCGTTTAGTAAAGACTGCAAGTGACAGTCTTACACGTTTAGTAAAGACTGCAAGTGACAGTCTTACGCGTTTAGTAAAGACTGCAAGTGACAGTCTTACACGTTTAGTAAAGACTGCAAGTGACAGTCTTACACGTTTAGTAAAGACTGCAAGTGACAGTCTTACACGTTTAGTAAAGACTGCAAGTGACAGTCTTACACGTTTAGTAAAGACTGCAAGTGACAGTCTTACACGTTTAGTAAAGACTGCAAGTGACAGTCTTACACGTTTAGTAAAGACTGCAAGTGACAGTCTTACACGTTTAGTAAAGACTGCAAGTGACAGTCTTACACGTTTAATAAAGACTGCAAGTGACAGTCTTACACGTTTAGTAAAGACTGCAAGTGACAGTCTTACACGTTTAGTAAAGACTGCAAGTGACAGTCTTACACGTTTAGTAAAGACTGCAAGTGACAGTCTTACACGTTTAGTAAAGACTGCAAGTGACAGTCTTACACGTTTAGTAAAGACTGCAAGTGACAGTCTTACACGTTTAGTAAAGACTGCAAGTGACAGTCTTACACGTTTAGTAAAGACTGCAAGTGACAGTCTTACACGTTTAATAAAGACTGCAAGTGACAGTCTTACACGTTTAGTAAAGACTGCAAGTGACAGTCTTACACGTTTAGTAAAGACTGCAAGTGACAGTCTTACACGTTTAGTAAAGACTGCAAGTGACAGTCTTACACGTTTAGTAAAGACTGCAAGTGACAGTCTTACACGTTTAGTAAAGACTGCAAGTGACAGTCTTACACGTTTAGTAAAGACTGCAAGTGACAGTCTTACACGTTTAGTAAAGACTGCAAGTGACAGTCTTACACGTTTAATAAAGACTGCAAGTGACAGTCTTACACGTTTAGTAAAGACTACAAGTGACAGTCTTACACGTTTAGTAAAGACTGCAAGTGACAGTCTTACACGTTTAGTAAAGACTGCAAGTGACAGTCTTACACGTTTAGTAAAGACTGCAAGTGACAGTCTTACACGTTTAGTAAAGACTGCAAGTGACAGTCTTACACGTTTAGTAAAGACTGAAAGTGACAGTCTTACACGTTTAGTAAAGACTGCAAGTGACAGTCTTACACGTTTAGTAAAGACTGAAAGTGACAGTCTTACACGTTTAGTAAAGACTGAAAGTGACACTCTTACACGTTTAGTAAAGACTGAAAGTGACAGTCTTACACGTTTAGTAAAGACTGAAAGTGACAGTCTTACACGTTTAGTAAAGACTGCAAGTGACAGTCTTACACGTTTAGTAAAGACTGAAAGTGACAGTCTTACACGTTTAGTAAAGACTGAAAGTGACAGTCTTACACGTTTAGTAAAGACTGAAAGTGACAGTCTTACACGTTTAGTAAAGACTGCAAGTGACAGTCTTACACGTTTAGTAAAGACTGAAAGTGACAGTCTTACACGTTTAGTAAAGACTGCAAGTGACAGTCTTACACGTTTAATAAAGACTGCAAGTGACAGTCTTACACGTTTAGTAAAGACTGCAAGTGACAGTCTTACACGTTTAATAAAGACTGCAAGTGACAGTCTTACACGTTTAGTAAAGACTGCAAGTGACAGTCTTACACGTTTAATAAAGACTGCAAGTGACAGTCTTACACGTTTAGTAAAGACTGCAAGTGACAGTCTTACACGTTTAGTAAAGACTGAAAGTGACAGTCTTACACGTTTAGTAAAGACTGCAAGTGACAGTCTTACACGTTTAGTAAAGACTGCAAGTGACAGTCTTACACGTTTAGTAAAGACTGCAAGTGACAGTCTTACTGTTTAAAGCATTTTCTTACATGCTTCAATTTTTAGCTAAAATGTGCATATATAAGAAGTCTCAAGATTGTAATAGCAAGTATAGTGTTAATATTGTAGGAGCGTAGATATAGTGATGGTGTCAGGAAATATCTGTAGACTCTGTTAGAGAGACGTATAATGGCAGTCTTGGAAGAGGCTCATCGTTTACATCTGCCAGTCTTGTAGGCCTAATTTGAAGTGAGACGGAGGCCTAGGTGTGTGGGAGAGACGTGACGTCAGGCTAGCAAGGAAGGCTGACCATAAGTAACATTAGGATAAATATGTATAAGTATTACTCTGTAAACATTATTATTATTATTATAATCAAGGGGGAAGCGCTAAACCCGTAGGATTATACAGCGCCTCTGTGGGGGGGGGGGAGGTGGAAGGCATTCAGGCTTAATTCGGGGAACTGGAGCACGGATCCAATTCCCTAAATCAAGAGCCCCTCACCAACATCAAGGAACCTTCCTTGAGGGATCTTGGATCAAGAGCCCCCCACCAATATCAAGGAACTTTCCTTGAGGGATCTTGGATCAAGAGCCCCCCACCAACATCAAGGAACCTTCCTTGAGGGATCTTGGATCAAGAGCCCCCCACCAACATCAAGGAACCTTCCTTGAGGGGACTATAAACATTAATCTCGATAATTCTGACACCTGGAACACCACACTACTTCCTCGTATCAAGAACTTTGGTAGCTTTAAAACCGCTAAGAATAATTCTCTGGGATTTATTTCGCATTAATTCCAAGGGCAGGAGAGAATTTTCTTTAAGCAACACGAACATAGACGCAGCATAATCAATTAAAAATCTAATGGGAAGCTAAAGAAACAGAAGATAGTCACGGGGATGTTAGGAAATACTTCTTCAGCCTGGATGAGGAAATGGTAGAGGCAGAATCGATGCCCAGTTTGAAGATTAGGTATAACTGGATCGAAGAGGCTGAACGTTAGTGTGATTTGCTATGATTAATTGTATAAATTGATTAGAGTTTTTTTGGAGTTTAAAGCCTATCTACTATATATATATATATATATATATATATATATATATATATATATATATATATATATATATATATATATATATATATATATATATATATATAATGTAAAAATGTGTATGTATTTTTAAATCTTATCGTACAAACTATATATAGAAAAGTGTTTACTGGATTTTTTCCAGTAAGAGAGAAAACACAGTGTTTATTCTGATTTGTATTTAATCTATGAATTTAAAGCAGGAATATATCTTAACAAATTAAACATTCAATAAATATGTTTTTTCCGCCCAAATAAAAATATTAACCAGAATCTTATTATCCCCTGAGACAACCAGGATACATAATTTGATGTAAATAATACATAATACATAGAATACATGTGTATTTACACACACACACTAGTATCGACTGGTGAAGAGGCGGGGCCGGGAGCTGTGACTCGACCCCCTGCAACCACAATCAGGTGAGTACACACTAAGGTCTCCATGGCATAAACCACATCTTTTTAAAACAGGCGAAGAGATTACTGTCATCGTCAGCGGTGGCCTGAACGATGGTCCGGTCGAGGTAAGGCCGGAGCTGCAGCAGAACCACCAGGTACGTGCTAACTAGGCCCATACACGACACAAACGTACCGCCACACAGCCTACGAAGGTGTCAAGAAGATAGTTATAAATTGTGAGGCATTACAACGTTCTTATTACGTACTTTACTACTATTACTACTACTACTACTACTACTACTACTACTACTACTACTAGTTTCTTTTTCTTGAAATACGAGACGTTACTGTGAATTTCATATAACCTGTAGTTACCAGCGGTCGCAATATACACAACGAGAAGCAATTATTACTACAGAAAAAGCGTCCTTCCTCCAAAATTTGCACCAGTCAACTATAGTGATAATATAGCATTTATTGTGGTGGAGACGGAAAAAACAAAAATAGAAAAGCCAGATACAGCGATTGATAAACAAAGAGGTCGACTGTACGTCATTGTAGGAGCTGCCAGATATCACCGGCTCTTCAACACGCAAGTTATACTTTTGTATCAGTCAAATCACATATTACTCGGGTAGATAATTTCCAGTAGATCCTTCATGTGTTAGCTCAAATCACCGACCAGTATGTTTTAAATAAGTGACCCACTGATCAGAGCAGATCGACTGGTCCGAACCCTTGACTGGTCCGAACCCTTGACTGGTCCGAACCCTCGACTGGTCCGAACCCGGGACTGGTTTCAAACAGTTTCGTTGGACAATAAAGCAGACTGTAAACGGATGGGTTTGTAGGCGCCCTTATAAACACAAACATTAAAAACAGAAATACAAATAGCTAGAGCTTCATTTAAGGTTATTAATATAATATTCAAGAGGTTGCTAGTAGAATTGCAGTAAATCAACCATTCAAATCATTATGAAGCTGTGTGTAGTCTGTGGTCAGTCAAACAAACGGGCTTCCACATGGATAAATTGTCATTTTTGTGGAAATTGGTGTCACGCTCCTTGTGCAGATATCCCAGAACTAGCTACAAGCAGTATTAAAACAGAGAAGTGTTTTTGGGTATGCCCAAATGAGGAAAATCTGTGGACTAAAATCACAAGGGTATTAAAAGAGGATAACATCAAAGCTGCTTTCATAGAAAACCTGGAAGCTTTCTACAACAGATGGGAACATAAAAAGTCTGGGCTGAATGGTACTGCCCTTGATACTGGCCATGTAGTCACAAACTGTAAGGCTGGAGGTGATGTCCTGGTAGTCAGTAAATGTGGGGCTGATAGTGCTGTCCTGGGAGACAGTAATGGTGAAGCTGGAGGTGCTGTCCTGGGAGACAGAAATGGTGAAGCTGGAGATACTGTCCTGGGAGACAGTAATGGTGAAGCTGGAGATTTTGTCCAGGTAGTCGGGAATTATAAGCAGGAAGGAATACATATAAATGACCTCATAGAGGACAGGAGCCATAGTAGGGAAACAAGTGTAGTCAAAGATAAGATAAAACCAATATTGCAAACTAGAAATACCGCAGGAAATAGCAAACAAGAGGACTCCAATAGCAATAGTGAGGATAAATTATCAAAAACAACTGGTGGGAGCTCCATTGTTGGTGCTAGGGAGGATAGGAATAAGACAGGGAAACATGCACCAACAGGGAATACAGTCACAGAAACCCAAGGCAAACGGAAACCAAGCCTGTGCACATACTATGCACTTGGTATCTGCTGGCATGGGAAATCTGGAAAAACAGATGGGACATGCAACTATGACCACCCTAGAAAATGTCATGCCCATATGACAACAGGAAAATGCAAACTCCCTTCCTGTAAGCTTTTTCACCCTGAAATGTGTACCTCTTCAGTACAGGAAAGACTGTGCTATAACTTAAATTGCCAGGCATACCATCTAAAGGGGACAAAAAGATACAAAACATCCAGGCCATGGGAAAACCTGGGTAGCCACAGCCACTCAAGAGGGAGAGGTTTTTTAGTGCCAGGAAGGAAAAAAAACTGGCAGGAAATGGCAGAAATCGTACACCAAATCCAGTCATTCCTGGAGTGGAACCACAGTCGATGGCCTCCACTCCAAACCAACAGATACAGATACTAATGCCGGAAAAAAAATCCCCCCCCAGTACCAACAATACCACCAGTCCGATAACATTCTTCTTTGCAAATATACAGGGTCTAAAGCCAGCAACAAACAACAAAATACCTTTCATCCGTGGACTGCTTGCAGAGGCAAAGGCAATGTTCGCGGCTTTCACTGAGACCCACATAAAGGATCACTTGGACAACGAAATATGGATCCCAGGTTACAACCTATACAGATGTGACAGAGTGAACAGGCAAAAGGGGGGGGTTGGCCTGTACATTGCAGAGTCACTTGTTTGAACAGAACTGCTTAATGCCTCAAATGACGTAGTGGAAGTTTTAGCAGTAAAGGTCGAGAACCAAAACCTAGTCATTGTGGTAGTCTACAAGCCTCCGGATGCAACATCCCAGCAATTCCAGGAACAGCTGTTAAAAATTGACCACTGTCTGGAAAATCTTCCAGCTCCTGCACCCAACATCTTGCTCCTGGGGGATTTCAACTTAAGGCACCTAAAATGGAGGAATATAGCAAATAATATTGTTGCAGTAATAACACCAGGAGGCAGCTCTGATGAAAACTCACACTCACACGAGCTTTTAAATCTCTGCACAAAATTCAATTTAAACCAGCAAATAATAGAGCCTACTAGACTGGAGAATACACTAGACCTCATCTTCACTAACAATGATGATCTGATAAGAAATGTCACCATATCAAAAACAATATACTCAGATCACAACATAATTGAGGTTCAGACATGTATGCGAGGAGCCCCAGACCGACAAAATGAGACTAGTCACGAGGGAGCATTCACCAAATTCAACTTCAATAACAAAAACATAAAGTGGGACCAAGTAAACCAAGTCCTAACCGATATAAGCTGGGAAGATATACTAAGCAACACAGACCCAAACTTATGCCTAGAACAGATTAACTCGGTGGCACTCGATGTATGCACAAGGCTTATTCCTCTAAGAAAAAGGAGGAGTAGATGTAAAATAGAAAGAGACAGGCGCTCCCTTTACAGGCGACGGAAAAGAATAACAGAGCGGCTAAAAGAGGTCAATATATCTGAAATGCGCAGGGAGACACTGGTCAGAGAAATAGCAAGCATCGAACTTAAGCTAAAAGAATCCTTTAGGAGTCAGGAATCGCGGGAAGAACTAAAAGCCATAAATGAAATCGAAAGAAACCCAAAGTATTTCTTCTCCTATGCCAAATCAAAATCGAGAACAACGTCCAGTATTGGGGCCCTACTTAAACAAGATGGGTCCTACACAGATGACAGCAAGGAAATGAGTGAGCTACTCAAGTCCCAATATGACTCAGTTTTTAGCAAGCCGCTAACCAGACTGAGAGTCGAAGATCAAAATGAATTTTTTATGAGAGAGCCACAAAATTTGATTAACACAAGCCTATCCGATGTTATCCTGACGCCAAATGACTTTGAACAGGCGATAAATGACATGCCCATGCACTCTGCCCCAGGGCCAGACTCATGGAACTCTGTGTTCATCAAGAACTGCAAGAAGCCCCTATCACGAGCCTTTTCCATCCTATGGAGAGGGAGCATAGACACGGGGGTCGTCCCTCAGTTACTAAAAACAACAGACATAGCCCCACTCCACAAAGGGGGCAGTAAAGCAACAGCAAAGAACTACAGACCAATAGCACTAACATCCCATATCATAAAAATCTTTGAAAGGGTCCTAAGAAGCAAGATCACCACCCATCTAGAAACCCATCAGTTACACAACCCAGGGCAACATGGGTTTAGAACAGGTCGCTCCTGTCTGTCTCAACTACTGGATCACTACGACAAGGTCCTAAATGCACTAGAAGACAAAAAGAATGCAGATGTAATATATACAGACTTTGCAAAAGCCTTCGACAAGTGTGACCATGGCGTAATAGCGCACAAAATGCGCGCTAAAGGAATAACAGGAAAAGTCGGTCGATGGATCTATAATTTCCTCACTAACAGAACACAGAGAGTAGTCGTCAACAGAGTAAAGTCCGAGGCAGCTACGGTGAAAAGCTCTGTTCCACAAGGCACAGTACTAGCTCCCATCTTGTTCCTCATCCTCATATCCGACATAGACAAGGATGTCAGCCACAGCACCGTGTCTTCCTTTGCAGATGACACCCGAATCTGCATGACAGTGTCTTCCATTGCAGACACTGCAAGGCTCCAGGCGGACATCAACCAAATCTTTCAGTGGGCTGCAGAAAACAATATGAAGTTCAACGATGAGAAATTTCAATTACTCAGATATGGTAAACATGAGGAAATTAAATCTTCATCAGAGTACAAAACAAATTCTGGCCACAAAATAGAGCGAAACACCAACGTCAAAGACCTGGGAGTGATTATGTCGGAGGATCTCACCTTCAAGGACCATAACATTGTATCAATCGCATCTGCTAGAAAAATGACAGGATGGATAATGAGAACCTTCAAAACTAGGGAGGCCAAGCCCATGATGACACTCTTCAGGTCACTTGTTCTATCTAGGCTGGAATATTGCTGCACTCTAACAGCACCTTTCAAGGCAGGTGAAATTGCCGACCTAGAAAATGTACAGAGAACTTTCACGGCGCGCATAACGGAGATAAAACACCTCAATTACTGGGAGCGCTTGAGGTTTCTAAACCTGTATTCCCTGGAACGCAGGAGGGGGAGATACATGATTATATACACCTGGAAAATCCTAGAGGGACTAGTACCGAACTTGCACACGAAAATCACTCACTACGAAAGCAAAAGACTTGGCAGACGATGCACCATCCCCCCAATGAAAAGCAGGGGTGTCACTAGCACGTTAAGAGACCATACAATAAGTGTCAGGGGCCCGAGACTGTTCAACTGCCTCCCAGCACACATAAGGGGGATTACCAACAGACCCCTGGCAGTCTTCAAGCTGGCACTGGACAAGCACCTAAAGTCAGTTCCTGATCAGCCGGGCTGTGGCTCGTACGTTGGTTTGCGTGCAGCCAGCAGCAACAGCCTGGTTGATCAGGCGCTGATCCACCAGGAGGCCTGGTCACAGACCGGGCCGCGGGGGCGTTGACCCCCGAAACTCTCTCCAGGTAAACTCCAGGTAAACTACTACTACTACAACTTATATCACTACTACTACTACTACTACTACTACTACTACTACTACTACTATTACTACCACTACTACTACTACTACTACTATTACTACCACTACTACTACTACTACTACTACTACTACCACTACTACTACTACTACTACTATTACTACTACTACTACTACTACTACTACTACTACCACTACTACTACTACTACTACTATTACTACCATTAATACTACTACTACTACTACTATTACTACCATTAATACTACTACTACTACTACTATTACTACTACCACTACTACCACTTCTACTACTACTACTACTACTACTACTATTACTACTACCACTACTACCACTACTACCACTACTACTACTACTACTACTACTACTACTACTACTACTACTACTACTACTACTACTACTACTACTACTACTACTACTACTACTACCACCACCACCACCTCCACTTCCAGTTCAGTATTAAATCTTATTGGTCACTAAGATACATCAATAGCCAAATATTTGCGTTGTATAAAGCGTATAGTTATCATTGGGACCCATACATTGTATACTCTGTAGAACCCAATAAGACCCATACATTACATACATTAAGTACCCTTGTATGTGTTTATATATATATATATATATATATATGTATATATATATATATATATATATATATATATATATATATATATATATATATATATATATATATATATATATATATATATATATATATATATATATATATATATATATATATATATATATATATATATATATATATATATATATATATATATATATATATATATATATATATATATATATATATATATATATATATATATATATATATATATATGAGAGAGCACTGAACCTAAGCACACTGACCTTGAGTTTCCCCACACTTGAATCACGAGAGGTCTGGCCTCCATCCTGCAGAGGAGGTTATGGAGGTACAGGTGACCTGACGCACCCTCCACCCCTCTCTCACCCTCCTGGTCTGCGGCCTCTCGGTCTTTCGTGGTCTCATTTCCTCCTCTATAGTCGGTTTGGGACATGGTCTGAGAATGGCCCCGAAATGTAGACTTGTGTGTGGCTTCACTGGTCTGAGGTCTACAGAGTACCTCGCGGGCTGCTTCTACAAGAGCCTCCTGCTGTAGGACACACCTTATTAGTACTAGAAATCAGCAGAAACTCTTAGAGAATGACAGGAAACACTAGAATAAGGAATAGTAGAGTAGTAACTATGCATTGTAATATGATAAGAGTGATATAGAATTAGGAAGGGTAACTTTACTGTAGAAAATAAAATAGCAACTTTGACATAAAATATGGAATGGTGACATTGACATAGAATATAGAATGATGACATCAATATTTTTGACAACTCTGTCATCAACAGGCAATTTAAAGATCCGAGAAATATCGTTCATTACGATCTTCCTCAACAAGTATAAAGACACATTTCGCCCAGTGAGACTGTTTTGAACGTTTCTCTCAGGCTTGAGGAGCACAAGTTGTTATAATTGCCGTCTTATGACCCTCAGTGAAATTCTTTCTCGTGTGAGCGTATGATGGGGGATGCTGGCGTCTTTATCTCGCGGCATCCTGTGCCCTGGAGATTTACAGCATCCAGGAGAAAGCACCCAGAGAAGCTGTCAGCCTTCATTCTTCTTCTTCGCTGAAAGGCAGAGGCTTTCTCTGTCTGACTTTTTTGGGTTATCCCAGGTTCTCTACACATATGCTGCTATGTATGATAATCTATGTAACTGTATTTGTGTATACCTGAATAAACTTACTTAATTTATTTTCTTATTTTGATTTATCTTGAAGGATTTTGGACAAAATTTTTGTAGGCTCAGATTAAATTATGTAGGAAATCTTTTGAGATTATTTTTGTTATTATGGAATGGCTTGTTACATTAGCTATTATCAATGGTTGATGTCAGTAGAAATCATCACTGGTTGATGGCAGCAGCTATCATCAATAGTTGATGGCAGCACCTATCATCAATAGTTAATGGCAGCAGCTATTATCAATAGTTGATGGCAGAACCTATCATCAGTAGCTGATGGTAAGAGGAAGCATCAATGATTGATGTCAGGAGGTAACATCATCGGCTGATGACAGAACAAGGGATCACTCTTGGAAGTTGAAGACTCAGATGAGCCAAAGGGATGTTAGGAAGCATTTCTTCAGTCATAGAGTGGTGAGGAAGTGGAACAGTCTGGCGAGCGATGTAGTGGAGGCAGGAACCATACATAGCTTTAAGACGAGGTATGATAAAGCTCATGGAGCAGAGAGAGAGAGGACCTAGTAGCGTTCAGTGAAGAGGCGGGGCCAGGAGCTGAGTCTCGACCCCTGCAACTACAGTTGGGTAAATTAGGTGAGTACACACATACACACACATACATACATACACACATACATACACCCACATACACGCACCACACACACATACACGCACGCATCACACACACGCACCACACACACACACACACACACACACCTACACACACACACACACCTACACACACACACACACACACACACACACACACACACACACACACGCACACGCACACGCACACACACACACACACACACACACAACTAACACATACACATGCACACATATACAACAGGCCTAGTGTCTAATCGACATGTGCCTAGGACAAAATGGTAACTAACACACACACACACACACACACACACACGGCCTAGTGTCTAATCGACATGTGCCTATGACCAAATGGTAACTAACAGAAGGAACGCCTGTGACTGAACGAAAGTGACATCAGAAATATAAGGAAGACCTCCCAGACAAGGAGGGCAGCAAGCGAGGTTGGACCTGCCCTGGAGAGTGTGCCTCACACAAGACAGGTCAACCCCCTTTTCGACAAGTCAGTTTGGAGTGTTCCTTAAATGTCACAACTACTGCCAAAACAAGTATCACTGGCAAAGAGACACTAACTAACCCACTTCAGGAGTCGATCTCCTGCGACGCAGACGACCAGGAACCGAAGGAACACTTCGAGGTAGGAGGCCAGTAGGAGCCAGAAGTAGAGGAGGCACTTGCCTTCCAGCTCTACTGAAACGATGGAGTAGAGCTGCGTAATGACCTGAACCAAGAACAGCAGCTGGCGCATGTGCAGCAGGTACGAGAAGATCTGTTGATAGACAAAGCGCATGAACATGCGTTGTATATGGTACCGTCAAATTGACGAGGGCCACATGTGCAGCACGTCAGCGTTTTTATTGTCTAGACGTCTCATCTACACAACAAGCCCTTTTCCAGTCTAAAACATGTTATTTTAACACTGGAAACAGTAGAAATGAAGAGGTAATTGTGAAGTGATCAGTCCTTCAGCCTTGACATAAAGGGGTCAGTCCCTGAGCCTACTCGGAGACTACCTGGACGGTATTCCGGGAAACAACGTCCCCACGGCGCAGTCCACGACCAGGCCTCCCGGTGGATCAGGGCCTGATCAACCAGGGACGGTGTGGCTGTGGTAGGGATGGTGTAGCTGTGGTAGGGATGGTGTACCTGTGGTAGGGATGGTGTACCTGCGGTATGGATGGTGTACCTGTGGTAGGGATGGTGTACCTGTGGTAGGGATGGTGTGGCTGTGGTATGGATGGTGTACCTGTGGTAGGGATGGTGTACCTGTGGTATGGATGGTGTACCTGTGGTAGGGATGGTGTAGCTGTGGTAGGGATGGTGTAGCTGTGGTAGGGATGGTGTGGCTGTGGTAGGGATGGTGTGGCTGTGGTAGAGATGGTATGGCTGTGGTAGAGTTGGTTTAGCTGTGGTAGTTATGGTGTGGCTGTGGTAGTTATGGTGTGGCTGTGGTAGTTATGGTGTGGCTGTGGTAGAGATGGTGTGGCTGTGGTAGGGATAGTGTGGCTGTGGTAGTTATGGTGTGGCTGTGGTAGAGATGGTGTGGCTGTGGTAGGGATAGTGTGGCTGTGGTAGTTATGGTGTGGCTGTGGTAGAGATGGTGTGGCTGTGTTGGGAGTAAACCAGAAATTATTAACTAAATAATAACTTTCTCTGACATCTGACGTCGTCAGTAAACAATAAATATTCGTAAGTTACATAAGAAAACCATCGTCAACACATGGCTCTAAAACAATAAAAAGGCGTCTCTTATGGTTCGTATAGTTAATACTTGCGTCGTTATAAATATCGTGAAGTTTGAAGAGACGCAACCAGGAGTTAGCGAAGTTAGTGGTGTCTTTCATAGTCCAGACACACACACTGCGCACTCCAGCCTCCAGTTTCCGCAGCGCCACCAGCAATACGCTCAGGAACACCAGCATGTATAAGTCTAAGATACTGGGAATGAACGACGTGTAGAAGATCGGTATGAAGACGACGTACTTCAGGTTCTCAATGCCGAAGAATCTATACTGGTCCAACGGTAGCATGATGCCAACACAGAACGTGTATATGATGGAGTACAAAAGGGTGCCAGTAATGTAGAGTGGAATGAGTGGGTCTTTCCGCACTCTGATGGCGTTTGAATCCACGTCTTCCAAGAAGGCGATGACCTTAGGGCACTTTTTCATCCAAACTAGATAGGCGAAGAAGCAGAAACAGCAGCTGAATATGAAGGGTGCCAGAACCATTTGTTGATCGTAGGTGGTCTGTGCGAAGAAGATAAATATAACGAGGATGACAATGCCCAGAGAGACTCCCAGGAAACTGAGAAGAGCCGCCAGCAGTTTAAGATACGAGATGGTGTAACTTCTCTCCTCTGACCTCTTGATGACATGAATCCCCACGCAACTCGCCACTGTAAACAATATTCTAAAAGCTTCCACTGAAGTGTGACCTTCGTTACGATGGTCCTCTGATTCATTATGATCCGATTTGGGTTTTTCAGTGGAACCTTTTGGCTTCATGGGTTCTTCCTGCTGATTACTTCTCAGTTCACTCATATATCCGGATATGTCTTCTTCAATATCTTCAATATTCTTCACACTTTGACTGTCTCTAGCGAAGGGCCAGCCAGGGTTGCAGCCTCTCAAGGTACGACACTATTTTAGCAGCTTATGTAAAATTTCCAGCACAAACGCTCTGTAAAGTAACAGTGACTGTTGAAACGCTGCTGACTACAGGACGAATCACTACCACAGCCTGGAGAGCGAACACTGTCAGCTGGTGTGCTGACCTATCGAGACGTCAGCTATTACCATCTTGATTACAAAACTCTTATCTCGGTGCTGGAGTTTGTTTAATTAATGGAGGTGGCGCACTGGGGAAACAACAGTGGTGGCACACACTTACACAGCTAATATGCTCATTACCCACACCGTGTAAACCACAGTGTTACCACACAGAGTTAATATGAACGTTACCCACCATGTTAGACACCAGTCACCACTGGAGACACTACCATTCGATCTCTTCAAGGAAGCATAGATGGGTCCCAGGCCTTACCTAAACTATCATTGATAAATGAGACACTTACTCAATATTTGAATATCTTTATACTGGAAACTTTTCGCCAGACAGTGGCTTCTTCAGTCGAGTGAAGAGAAAGGTAGATTAGGAGGAGGAGTTTGAGGTTATCAGTCCCTCAAACTGGAGTTGATGTATTCAGTCCATCAATCTCGGATAAAATCCCTGATGTGGGCGAAACGTTGCATCAATAAAAATGCCATAGACCTCACTTTGTATCTTATTATCATAACCTAACCTAACCTAACCTAAACTTTAGGTGAATCCAGAAAGCAGTTTTCCTAACATGGGTGAACACCACGAAGCTTTAGTAGTCT
>NC_091358.1:1249921-1349921 GCF_038502225.1 Cherax quadricarinatus
ATGACCCCAATGGAAATAAGGGCACCAAATAAGGGCACCAATGGAAATAAGGGCCCCAAATAAGGACACCAATGGAAATAATGACCCCAATGGAAATAAGGGCCCCAAATAAGGACACCAATGGAAATAATGACCCCAATGGAAATAAGGGCACCAATGGAAATAAGGGCCCCAAATAAGGACACCAATGGAAATAATGAGCCCAATGGAAATAAGGGCCCCAAATAAGGACACCAATGGAAATAAGGGCACCAATAGAAATAAGTCACGTTATCTGATCTTTTTGAGTTATGCTGGGTAATCTATACATATGCTGCTGCCTTGTATGATTACTTAGGTACACCTACACATAAATAGAGTTACATATTTACTTACTAAAGCTTATATTCCTTGTGTAGTATTGAAAATGGGCTGGGCAAATATTTTGTTAATGGGTTTGAGAACGTCCTGCCTAGCATGGGCCTAGTAGGCCTATTGCAGTGCTCCTCAGTTCTTATGCTCTTATGATAGTGTGAGGGTGAGGGATGGAGGGAGTGGAAGGATCGAGGGAGGAGGGAGAGTAGGGATAGAGAGCACATGGGAGTGGTTGACAGGAAACTGTAAAGTAAAGAGATTGACTAAGATCCTGTGTGTGTGTGTGTGTGTGTGTGTGTGTGTGTGTGTGTGTGTGTGTGTGTGTGTTTGTGTGATTCACTGTGCATTTCCTCTCTTCCTGACTTCCAGAGTTTGCACTCTCTCTGGTGTTCTGGTGTTGGTGTTCTAGTGTTGGTGTTCTGGTGTTGGTGTTCTGGTGTTGTGTTCTGGTGTTGGTGTTCTGGTGTTGGTGTTCTAGTGTTGGTGTTCTGGTGTTGGTGTTCTGGTGTTGGTGTTCTAGTGTTGGTGTTCTGGTGTTGGTGTTCTGGTGTTGTGTTCTGGTGTTGGTGTTCTGGTGTTGGTGTTCTAGTGTTGGTGTTCTGGTGTTGGTGTTCTGGTGTTGGTGTTCTAGTGTTGGTGTTCTGGTGTTGGTGTTCTGGTGTTGTGTTCTGGTGTTGGTGTTCTGGTGTTGGTGTTCTAGTGTTGGTGTTCTGGTGTTGGTGTTCTGGTGTTGGTGTTCTAGGGTTGGTGTTCTGGTGTTGGTGTTCTGGTGTTGTGTTCTGGTGTTTGTGTTCTGGTGTTGGTGTTCTAGTGTTGGTGTTCTGGTGTTGGTGTTCTGGTGTTGGTGTTCTAGTGTTGGTGTTCTGGTGTTGGTGTTCTAGTGTTGGTGTTCTGGTGTTGGTGTTCTGGTGTTGTGTTCTGGTGTTGGTGTTCTGGTGTTGGTGTTCTAGTGTTGGTGTTCTGGTGTTGGTGTTCTGGTGTTGGTGTTCTAGTGTTGGTGTTCTGGTGTTGGTGTTCTGGTGTTGGTGTTCTGGTGTTGCTGTTCTGGTGTTGCTGTTCTGGTGTTGCTGTTCGCATTTCAGACCATCTTAGAACACAATATTCCGCACAGATATACCCAGGTGTTAGTCATGTATCTAATTCTTTAAATTCTCCGCATTGTACACCAGTGATGCCATAATCGAATAACATCTAATAAATCTATACAACACCTGAGAATAAAACACATGTGTCTTACCAATAACCTTCTTCTGAGACAGTAAAAATAGTTTTTACGTGATCAGTCCCACGTTCTTGGTAGAAGGTGGTCAGTCCCTCATACTAGAGTGTATGTAGAGTCATGAGTAAGTACAAGAGTGTGGAAATGAGTTCATACACGGGTATGTGTACTCACTTGTTTCTGGAGTGTCAACAGTGACCAGAATATAAACAGCTGAGGCTGCCCAGCTGCTTCTTAACAAAAATAACCCCTGGCACCTGGACACCAAACGTGACCCTGAGAGTGCCAGGCATTGTAGTGTATATACTCGGGGTCGAACACAGTCCAGACTGAAGGTATTGTATTATACACTCAAGGTGAAAGAATGACATGTATTATTAATCTAAAGACTCTCATGATACAGTACATACAATGAAGTGTCTCGAAGCCTCTCATTATACCTGTCAGAGGGGCACGTGATCATGCTGATTGCTAGGCATGATGACTCCCGATGATGACGCATGATATAGCATGATAAAACATTGTGATAGTGGGGGAGAAAAAATCAGGTCCATCATGTCTCGCCCATGTCACTCACCTCTGCTGCCTCTCCTTATCAGAGGGGCATGTCGTACCCTGCTTGAAGCTTCAGGGAGGAGGGTTGGAGGGAGGGAGGGAGGGAAGGAGGGAAGGAGGGAGGGAGGGAAGGAGGGAAGGAGGGAGGGAGAGAGAAAGGGAGGAAGAGAAGGGAACAGTGCCTCCAATGTACCTTCCTTGAAGGGTGTGGGAGTGGAGTAAAGCACCTTTCTTGAAGGGTGTGGGAGTGGGAGTAAGGCACCTTCCTTGAAGGGTGTGGGAGTGGAGTAAGGCACCTTCCTTAAAGGGCGTGGGAGTGGGAGTAAGGCACCTTCCTTGAAAGGTGTGGGAGTAGCGTAAGGCATGTTCCTGGAAGGGTGTGGGAGTGGAGGAATTCCTCTTGGCTGGGTAAAGAAACGACTACAGTCCCCCATAACTCTAAAACTAACATATATTAACAACTTTATCCAGATATAAACACAACACACGTCTGTTATTTACCCCAGAAAACAAAAGGAAGCTTATCTAACAATAATAGGTACCTGTAAACTACCCTTGAGCGACACCTCATAGAATATATGTATTCTGAGTGCTTTAATACACTCAGTGTATATATACTGGGAGCTAGATTTAATCCTTGTGTTAGGGATTAAATTATTTTTGACTGGTAGTGAACAGGTAACGTACAGTTTTATTTATCCTTGTCTAATAGGAAAGCTTCAAATCTAATACACTAACTAAGTTTTGTACCTAACACACTAACTAAGTCGTACATAATTATCTGACTATGGGTCGTGAATTCTTCGTGGAGAGCATTGTATCGGACGACTGTGTACGCCAGTATACGCTTATAAACTGTATCAGATACATGTGTATACATGTGTATACATGTATACATGAACATGTAGCTGAGAGACACATACATAGTTGCTGAACATGTTCAATGTGGAAGATTGAGACACTTATGCAGCATATGGGAATCTTTATTCAGGAAACGTTTCGCCACACAGTGGCTTCATCAGTCCAATACAAAGAAGGCGTAAGGAGAGGAGGAGAATGAGGTAATCAGTCCCTCTACCTAGAGTCGATGTGTTCAGTCCATCAATCTTGTAGATTGATGGACTGAACACATCGACTCCAGGTAGAGGGACTGATTACCTCATACTCCTCCTCTCCTTACGCCTTTCTACTTTGTATTGGACTTATGAAGCCACTGTGTGGCGAAACGTTTCCTGAATAAAGATTCCCATATGCTGCATAAGTGTCTCAATCTTCAACTTGTCGGTTTTTCAAACCATTCATCACAACTGTTCAATGTGATAATGTGTCTCAAGCACTTCCTTATTTCCTGTTAACTGTTCCTGCTGTGTGATTATGTGTCATGATACTCCCTTCATCCAGTTATTTAAAGCGAGTGGAGGGAGTGGAGGGAGTGGAGGGAGTGGAGGGAGTGGAGGGAGTGGAGGGAGTGGAGGGAGTGGAGGGAGTGGAGGGAGTGGAGGGAGTGGAGGGAGTGGAGGGAGTGGAGGGAGTGGAGGGAGTGGAGATAGTGGAGGTAGTGGAGGGAGTGGAGGGAGTGGAGGGAGTGGAGGGAGTGGAGGGTGTGGAGGGAGTGGAGGGAGTGGAGGGAGTGGAGATAGTGGAGGTAGTGGAGGGAGTGGAGGGCAAGAGCCCTCAATTACATTATCCTAACTTCTAATTTCATTTTATTGTGGCAACGTTTCGCTCTCCAGGACTATGGCTTGACAAAGATCCTGGAGAGCGAAACGTCGCCACAATAAAATATCACATTAGTTGCATCTTTGCTGTTATACCTAACACATTGTCGGTAATTTTACGATCATTATTACCGAGGATATTTAGACCAGTAATTTGCTCCACCTCTCTCTCTCTCTCTCTCTCTCTCTCTCTCTCTCTCTCTCTCTCTCTCTCTCTCTCTCTCTCTCTCTCTCTCTCTCTCTCTCTCTCTCTATCTATCTATCTCTCTCTCTCTCTCTCTCTCTCTCTCCCAGATTCCTAGAAGACAACAGCAGCAGCAGATAATCTTCCTAAATTCATTCCACGAACTCTGTAATGTTCTTACGTCGTCCATATCAAGCCTTACACACACACACACACACACACACACACACACACACACACACACACACATATAAACATAATGAGAGAGAGAGAGAGAGAGAGAGAGAGAGAGAGAGAGAGAGAGAGAGAGAGAGAGAGAGAGAGAGAGAGAGAGAGGGAGGGAGGGAGGGAGAGAGAAAGCAGACAGACAGACAGATGTTATGAGGGAGCTATGTCCCTGACGTTATCTTTAACAGAGCATCTACGCCTCACCTGTGTCTCCCCTCACCTCCCTACCCCTACCCCTCAGGTAACTATGTACCCCTTACCTCCAGTATCCCCTCAGGTGTGTACCTACCTAATTTTCTCTGCGGGAGGGTCGTGTTATGGCTCCTGGGCCCCCGACATCCCCACCCCGTAACAACTATGTAATACTATGTACCATCTACCACTATCTACCGTCTGCCTAACATCTACCACTATCTACCATCTACCACTATATACTATCTACCACTATTTACCATCTACCTACCATCTACCATTATCTACCAACTACCTACCATCTACCACTATCTACCCTCTACCACTATATACTATCTTCCATTATCTATCATCTACCTACCATCTACCACTATCTACCATCTACCACTATCTACCATCTACCACTATATACCATCTACCAATATTTACCATCTACCTACCAGCTACCATTATCTACCAACTACCTACCATCTACCACTATCTACCGTCTACCACTATCTACCATCTAATTTAACTGTTCCTGGCTGTAACGCAAGAATCAATCCTCACAGCGTTTAAAACCGGTTTAATCTACGTATAAAACCGGTTTTAATGGAGATGTTGATTTCGATATTTGAAAGATCAGGACATTATTTTTTCAACCTTCAGGAGCTGTTGCGTTAATTCTGAGTCCAAATAAAATGCACTCTACGGGCGTAACGGAAGCTCTATTGCGTATGGAAGATCCTCTCAATGCTTAGAATCCGCTCTGTTGCGTTGAACTCTAAGATGTGAGATAAGCTCTATTTGCGTAAATAATGTCCACTCTGGGGGTAAGATGAGCTCTATTGCGTAAATATTGCCCATTCAGTGCGTAGTTAAGCTCTATATTGAGAAAACGTAACGCAGATTTCTCGAAGAACAGGGTTAACAGAAGCAGGCCCCGTTAACAGTAACGGATAACAGGACTGAGAGGGAACTCGATAACGAGAAGAACAGAACTTTAAGAAGAACAAGTAGAGAAGAACCACACACACACACACACACACACACACACACACACACACACACACACACACACACACACACACGACAAAGGTTATCACATAAGGTCATCAAGGAAGACAGGAAACAGCGCTGTTCCTTCCTCAAGGTTTTCAGCAGCTGCTTCAAGGAACAGTTCCCTGACGTCAGGGACGAGACTCAGGGTCGTATCTCCCTGACGTCAGGGACGAGACTCAGGGTCGTATCTCCCTGATGTCAGGGACGAGACTCAGGGTCGTATCTCCCTGACGTCAGGGACGAGACTCAGGGTCGTATCTCCCTGACGTCAGGGACGAGACTCAGGGTCGTATCTCCCTGACGTCAGGGACGAGACTCAGGGTCGTATCTCCCTGACGTCAGGGACGAGACTCAGGGTCGTATCTCCCTGACGTCAGGGACGAGACTCAGGGTCGTATCTCCCTGACGTCAGGGACGAGACTCAGGGTCGTATCTCCCTGACGTCAGGGACGAGACTCAGGGTCGTATCTCCCTGACGTCAGGGACGAGACTCAGGGTCGTATCTCCCTGACGTCAGGGACGAGACTCAGGGTCGTATCTCCCTGACGTCAGGGACGAGACTCAGGGTCGTATCTCCCTGACGTCAGGGACGAGACTCAGGGTCGTATCTCCCTGACGTCAGGGACGTGACTCAGAGGGGTCTCTCCCTGACGTCCGGGACGAGACTCAGGGTCGTATCTCCCTGACGTCAGGGACGAGACTCAGGGTCGTATCTCCCTGACGTCAGGGACGAGACTCAGGGTCGTATCTCCCTGACATCAGGGACATATATTCCTGGTGTCAGATAAGAGACCTCAGGGACGTATATACCTGGCATCAGCGACGTATATCCCTGAAGTCAGGATTGTATATCCCTGACGTCAGGGACGTATATCCCTGACGTCAGGGACGTATCTTAATTATTATAACTTAGATTACTTCCTAGATTATAATTTAGATTATTTCCTAGAATATTACGTAGATTATAATCTAGATTATACTCAGATTATACCTTTAAAAGCTTCTGCTAGATAATATATAATTCAGTAAACTAGATGGAAGTAGATAGTTCTTAGTTAGTTCTTAGTAGACAACCTCAGTGTGGACTCTGCTCTGTCTTTCCCAGTGTACTCTCGTGTACTCTCATGTACTTCAGTGTACTCTGGTGTACTCTCATGTACTTCAGTGTACTCTCATGTACTTCAGTGTACTCTGGTGT
Organism: Cherax quadricarinatus; assembly: GCF_038502225.1. Classification (NCBI taxonomy): domain Eukaryota; kingdom Metazoa; phylum Arthropoda; class Malacostraca; order Decapoda; family Parastacidae; genus Cherax; species Cherax quadricarinatus. The sequence goes on from NC_091358.1 coordinate 1,256,611, forward strand.
ACTCTCATGTACTTCAGTGTACTCTCGTGTACTCTAGTGTACTCTCGTGTGCTCCAGTGTACTCTCATGTACTCTCATGTACTTCAGTGTACTCTCGTGTACTCCAGTGTACTCTCGTGAGCTCCAGTGTACTCTCATGTACTCTCATGTACTTCAGTGTACTCTCGTGTACTCTCATGTACTTCAGTGTACTCTCGTGTACTCCAGTGTACTCTCGTGTGCTCCAGTGTACTCTCGTGTACTCCAGTGTACTCTTGTGTACTCTCATGTACTTCAGTGTACTCTCGTGTGCTCCAGTGTACTCTCATGTACTCTCATGTACTTCAGTGTACTCTCGTGTACTCTCATGTACTTCAGTGTACTCTCGTGTACTCCAGTGTACTCTCGTGTGCTCCAGTGTACTCTCGTGTACTCCAGTGTACTCTTGTGTACTCTCATGTACTTCAGTGTACTCTCGTGTGCTCCAGTGTACTCTCGTGTACTCTCATGTACTTCAGTGTACTCTCGTGTACTCCAGTGTACTCTCATGTACTTCAGTGTACTCTCGTGTACTCCAGTGTACTCTCGTGTACTCCAGTGTACTCTGGTGTACTCTCATGTACTTCAGTGTACTCTCGTGTACTCCAGTGTACTCTCGTGTGCTCCAGTGTACTCTCGTGTACTCCAGTGTACTCTCGTGTACTCCAGTGTACTCTGGTGTACTCTCATGTACTTCAGTGTACTCTCGTGTACTCTAGTGTACTCTCGTGTGCTCCAGTGTACTCTCATGTACTCTCATGTACTTCAGTGTACTCTCGTGTACTCTAGTGTACTCTCGTGTGCTCCAGTGTACTCTCATGTACTCTCATGTACTTCAGTGTACTCTCGTGTACTCTAGTGTACTCTCGTGTGCTCCAGTGTACTCTCATGTACTCTCATGTACTTCAGTGTACTCTCGTGTACTCTCATGTACTTCAGTGTACTCTCGTGTACTCCAGTGTACTCTCGTGTACTCCAGTGTACTCTTGTGTACTCTCATGTACTTCAGTGTACTCTCGTGTACTCCAGTGTACTCTCGCGTGCTCCAGTGTACTCTCGTGTACTCCAGTGTACTCTCATGTGCTCCAGTGTACTCTCATGTACTCCAGTGTACTCTCATGTACTCCAGTGTACTCTTATGTACTCCAGTGTTCTCTCATGTACTCCAGTGTACTCTCATGTACTTCAGTGTACTCTCGTGTACTCCAGTGTACTCGCGTGTACTCCAGTGTACTCTTATGTACTCCAGTGTACTCTCATGTACTCCAGTGTACTCTCATGTACTCCAGTGTACTCTTATGTACTCCAGTGTTCTCTCATGTACTCCAGTGTACTCTCATGTACTTCAGTGTACTCTCGCGTACTCTCATGTACTTCAGTGTACTCTCGTATGCTCCAGTGTACTCTCATGTACTTCAGTGTACTCTGGTGTACTCCAGTGTACTCTCATGTACTTCAGAGTACTGTCGTGAACTCCAGTGTACTCTCATGTACTCCAGTGTACTCTTATGTACTCCAGTGTACTCCAGTGTACTCTCGTGTACTCCAGTGTACTCTCGTGTACTCCAGTGTACTCTCGTGTACTCCAATGTACTCTCGTGTACTCCAGTGTACTCTCATGTAATTCAGTGTACTCTCGTGTGCTCCAGTGCAGTCTCATGTACTCCAGTGTACTCGTATGTACTCCAGTGTACTCCAGTGTATTCTCATGTACTCCAGTGTACTCTCGTGTACTCAGTGTACTCTCGTGTACTCCAGTGTACTCTCGCGTACTCCAGTGTACTCTCGTATATTCCAGTGTACTCTCATGTACTCCAGTGTACTCACCCAGAGTATGGGGAAGAGTCCCCTAGTCCTCCCCTCCACACAGAGGACTCCCAAGGTGACCCACCCCCCTGGAGACTTTGCCCTGGGGGACTCATCCCTGGAAATGAAAGAAATAGCGGGATTTCTTTCATTTCCTTCATTTAACCGGTCGAGTTATCTAATGGTTTCAGAGGTGCTGTTTGTGTGGAGATAGATAGATAGGTAGATAGATAGATATATAGATGGATAGATGGATAGACAGATAGAAACGTAAATATACATGTATATGTATATATATATATATATATATATATATATATATATATATATATATATATATATATATATATATATATATATATAATAGACAAAGAGAGAGAGAGAGAGAGAGAGAGAGAGATTAGCTAGTAATTTAAAGGGACTGTGATACCCTCGTACCTTCCGCTATAAGTACCCTTAGTGAATTCTCTCACCCTTGTCTCTAGCGCTTCCCTTGTTAGTGACCTGCATGTACACACACACACACACACACAAACGGAGTTACCAACGGCCCCGTTGATAACGCCCAGCCTCCGTCTCTCTCCCCTTCCCGTTACTCTGACCGCCTCATCACACGCCCGTTATTACTTGCCGTTAGCGCCTCTGTTGCCTCCAGCCGGGACGTTATGTCCTGTTAAGACGACCCTTTAACAGACATCGACACGACTTTTCGGTTATCAACAACAGTCTGTTGGTACGGGAATCCGTTGAAAAAAGTCTTTAAACAGACTCAAACAGTCCGTTAGTGTTAAAACTTCTACACGAGACAGTTTTAACAGGCTGTGAAACAGTCTGTTAACATTAAACTCTCTATATAAAGCGACACAAACAGGCTCTGAGACAATTTCTCAACAGAAATGTATACAGACAAAGCCGTTTAAACGGCTGACACACTCTGTTGACACTAAAAGATATATAACCCTTTTAAGCAGAAGACGAGGCAACCAATAAACGTAAAGGAGAATAACAGTCTGTTGCCACGAAAAACTGTTGATATCGCTGTTTAACCAGACTCTTCCTGTATGCTCCGAGTCGCAGCTTACAGGGATAAGGATTAGGATCCCAGGGGAAAGAAATCCACCCTAGCTGGGTTATCCTGGGTTACGAAGCCTCCTGGCAAGCCTGGTAAAGGGGAAACATCGTAGAGTGGTTAAGGGGGAAGGTACTCTGGATTAGGGTAGGCCTCTGCCAGCCTATAACCTTTACTGGTTATTAAAACTCCATTTGGAAAACAGGAATGGAATAAATTTGTTTAAATAAGTCAGTTGAATTAATAGCGTTCCTTCTATTTGGGTTTATAGATGGTAGTATGTTTACTCACAGGACGATTGGCACTGTCTTTATGGTAGTATGTTTACTCACAGGACGAGTGGCACTGTCTTTATGGTAGTATGTTTACTCACAGGACGATTGGCACTGTCTTTATGGTAGTATGTTTACTCACAGGACGATTGGCACTGTCTTTATGGTAGTATGTTTACTCACAGGACGAGTGGCACTGTCTTCATGGTAGTATGTTCACTCACAGGACGATTGGCACTGTCTTTATAGTAGTATGTTCACTCACAGGACGAGCGGCACTGTCTTCATGGTAGTATGTTTACTCACAGGACGAGTGGCACTGTCTTTATAGTAGTATGTTCACTCACAGGACGAGTGGCACTGTCTTTATAGTAGTATGTTCACTCACAGGACGAGTGGCACTGTCTTTTTGGTGGTTTGGTCATTCACAGGACGAGTGGCACTGTCTTTTTGGTGGTCTGGTCACTCACAGGAAGAGTAGCACTGTCTTTTTGGTGGTTTGGTCATTCACAGGACGAGTGGCACTGTCTTTATAGTAGTATGTTCACTCACAGGACGAGTGGCACTGTCTTTTTGGTGGTATGGTTACTCACAGGAAGAGTAGCACTGTCTTTTTGGTGGTTTGGTCATTCACAGGACGAGTGGCACTGTCTTTTTGGTGGTCTGGTCACTCACAGGAAGAGTGGCACTGTCTTTATGGTGGTATGTTCACTCAGGATGAGTGGCACTGTCTTTATGGTGGTATGTTCACTCAGGATGAGTGGCACTGTCTTTATGGTGGTATGTTCACTCAGGATGAGTGGCACTGTCCAGTAGTGTCTCTATGTACACACCTGCAGGCCTCTGTACTCATGCATTTCTGTACACACCTGTTCCACCCGCACACATAAGCATTGAACGTAGTGTGCTAGCACTGCTCACCTATTGATGCCGTTAACAGAGGCACCAACGGCTCAACAGTGGTCTGTTGATCATGATTCTAACATAACCAAGTCATGGTGTTTCCTTAGAATTTTTGGAAAATGTCAATATATGCCCAAAAAATTCTAGCAGTAAAATACATGAAATGAAGGAATATGGAATTTCTTGAGGATTTTTCGGTATTCTTGGACATATTTTGAAATTGACCTTTTTGTCGGTCATTTGTGTCTTGACGATGGTCCAGGATGGACCGAAACATCGTCTTAACTTCTTGTTCGAAAGTGTGGGTACTTTGTAATGTAATTCAGCCACGTTACTGTGACTTGTATTCTTCTTTAAGCTGACATAGTTTGGTACCGGGGAGGTCTACAGTGGTTGGTGGACTAAACCCTCAGGGGTATGTGTAGACTGCGGAGCTGACCCCTTTCTGTCAAGGCTGAGGGATTGACCACCTTCTGTCAAGGATGAGGGATTGACCACCTTCTGTCAAGGCTGAGGGACTGGCCACCTTCTGTCAACGCTGAGGGACTGACCAGCTTCTGTCAAGGCTGAAGGACTGACCACCTTCTGTCAACGCTGAGGGACTGACCACCTTCTGTCAAGGCTGAGGGACTGACCACCTTCTGTTAAGACTGAGGGACTGGCCACCTTCTGTCAACACTGAGGGACTGACCACCTTCTGTCAAGGCTGAGGGACTGGCCACCTTCTGTCAACACTGAGGGACTGACCACCTTCTGTTAAGACTGAGGGACTGGCCACCTTCTGTCAACGCTGAGGGACTGACCACCTTCTGTCAAGGCTGAGGGACTGACCACCTTCTGTTAAGACTGAGGGACTGGCCACCTTCTGTCAACACTGAGGGACTGACCACCTTCTGTCAAGGCTGAGGGACTGACTACCTTCTGTCAACGCTGAGGAACTGACCCTCATCAATCAAGGCTGAGAAACTGACCACTTTCTATCAAGACTGACGGACTGATCATCATCAATCAAGGCTGAGCAACTGTCCACCTTCTATCAAGACTGAGAAACTAACCATCATCTACCATGGATAAGGGACCGATCACCTTCATTGTACTTTTTCACCTCTTCTACTGTCTCCAGTACTATCATCACCACATTCAACTGTTGAAACCTGCTGCTGTAGAGGAGAAACGCTTCATCAGTATAGAAATCTAAGTGCTCCACTTATCTCTGACCCATCAGTCATCAACTTTGAAGTTCTCTCTGACTTGTAGATCTCAGAATTCTGGAGGACAACGCAGTTATAATGTAGTCTCTCCCCGAGAGCATAAGACCTTGTCAAGTTATCGGATTTATCGAGAATTTTTAGACCAATGAACAAGAGAACTCACACAAGGTCGTTCCTGACTCACTATCTTACAATTACGTCTTGGGCACAACTATGTCAGCCTGCCAAGATATGAAATATGGGCGAATAAAACATGTGCAACACCCGGGTATCTTCATTATGCACACGTTTGGCCAGTCAACGGCTTCTACAACACCGAGATTACTAACTGGAAAGACCAGAGATAATCATTCCCTCCTGTTCTAATGTCTCTATTTATCTCTGTGTTGAATTGAAGAAGATACTGGTTAGCGAAACGTTTTCGTAATAAAGATACATAGGTGTTGCACATGTGTTTAACTCATTTATGTGTCAGTATTGCGTATCATCATGCAATGGTAGGAAATGCGGTCACCTTTGCAGTTGAAATAACATTGAAGTTAGGAACCCAGCCACGGGTATTTATATTATTATTATTGCTATTATTGTTATTATTATTATTATTATTATTATTATTATTATTATTATTATTATTATTATTATTATTATTATTATTATTATTATTATTATTATTATTATTATTATTATTATTATTATTATTATTATTATTCGGGTGTTTATGTGGTCCTCAATCTCGTCAATGTTCCACAACTCCAGCAGAGGGTTGATGGACGGAGCTATCAAATGTACATCAACTGGGATGGAAAGTGTTCTGTGACTAAACACATAGTTGAGAATACTGATGCTTGGCATCAAGACAAAGTCTAGACCGAGATGCAATTATGAAGGATAATGATATAGAAGCGGACAGGATTGTGATGCTGCAGGTTAGTGTTGCAATTGCAAGGCTTCGTGTTGTTCGTGTATCGTATGCATTTGAGGTTCGTTATAGTTTTTCTAGGGATATTTTTATCTTTCTAATAGAGGTTTTAGAATGTATTGTTGCATTAATACTATCCAACAGGCTTCTTCAGTCGAAAATGATAACAGATGTGAGATGATCAGTCTCTCAGTCTGAAGAATTAGGTTTGAGGTGGTCAGTCCCTGAACCTTGCTAGGAGGATCGAATTATGTCAAAATATTGGTAGAATTTGAAAGGAAACAAGAACATTTAAAGTGGTATTTAACGAAGCTACGTTTCGCTCTCCAGGAACCTTATTAAACCTTTGACCTTGTTTGGTTTATATTAGTTTAATGAACCTCCTAGCTCCTGGACAGGAAAAACATTACGTACAAAAGGTTTTAAACACAGTAAGGTGTGTCTGTCAGTGTGTATAGTGCTGAGAGTTGGCTTTAATCCTTTAAGTTACTTATTAAAGTTTTCTTGACTGGTTGGTGACTCGGTGACACGCAGCCTTAATGACCCTCGTCTACTACATAAGTCTTAAATTCCACTACCCATCCCACCTCTAAGGATCGAAGCTGACTGTAAAGAAGAACATAGGATCGAGCCTACACTGCAGGAAGGCACATTAACTCCCTCATGAATAACAAAAACAGTACACAAATAACCCGCACATAGGATAAGGGAGGTTATGACGACGTTTCGGTCCGACTTGTACCATAAACTAGTCACACTAACTCACGAAGGTGAGGAAACTTAGGCCAGACTTTCTATTTGTGTGGAGGCTTAAGCCTGGATTTTTAATGATGAACAAGCATAAAAAATCGTAAGATGTATCAATCAAAAAAATCTTTCTTCAACACATATGTGTTTCAGCAGACTTGAGAAATTTCTCACCGTACTTCCGTGATCAATTTTCATTATAACACCGTGAAAATTAGACATTAGTTAGACAAGGGAAAAAAGTATAAGCCTATTTGGGGGGCGCTTCACCCTCGTCTACCCCCAAAGCTTCCTGTTCAGAGGCCAAAAACGGTGTCTACCCGTTTATTATATCGTAGACCCTAGCCGTTATGTGTCCCTGTTTTCGACCTTGTATTGAGCCTTGTTTTCCACCTTGTGTTTCACCTTGCGTTTCACCTTGTATTTCACCTTGTTTGGTTCACCTCGTATCTCACCTGCAGCAAGAGTTTGATATATTCTTAGTTCGCTGGCAGAAGTGCCTCACCTTGTACATCACGTTATACTTCCTACCTTCAGTGTACTGCGGGTTAGTGTACACCACTGATATTGCTGGTTTTCCTTCCCTTCCCCTCTCCCTCTCTCTCCCTTCTCTCCCTCTCTCTCCCCTCTCCCTCTCTCTCCCCTCTCTCCCTCTCTCTCCCTCCCTCTATTTCACCCTCTCCAGCACAACATATGATGTGATCCCTTCCATTTACCTCTATCCTTCTCCCCAACACATACACATACACACATACACAAGGACACCTCGGGGTACACACCAACCTGATGCGTATGTAAGATTTAGTGCGCATGGTTCAAGGTCACTGGTGACGCACGTAATATCACTCCCCCCCTCATCCAACGCACACCTCCACCAATCCCTCTAGTACACAGCACCCCACGCATCACCCCTTCCCCACCGCCCCTTCCGCTTAAATGTCGGAAGCTGGGATTCTAACAGACAGAACTAAGACTTCGGTAATTTCCCCCTCTCCAAATATGGTAAACAGCTACATCTTCCAAAACCTCTGTTTACACTCATCACTCACATACCTGTACTTTCCCGTGTGTTTCCTGATCGATCTTAATCCTGGACTGAGACCCTACTGGCTAGGTGACACAGTGAAAGCCACGAAGACAAATAGAGAACTTCAACACAACGTCAGGCTGAGGGACTGATTATCTCAAAGTCCTTCTGATCTTTAACCATTCTTATCTGCATTGGACTGAGGAAGCCACTAGTTGGCGAAATGTTTCCACAAAAAAGATACCCAAGTGTTGCACAAGTGTCTAGTGCAGCATAACACCTATGGGTAGAAGGCTTCCACATAACACCTATGGCTAAAGATAGAAAAGGGGGAGGAGGCGGTGCATATATTTATAATTACCGAACATATATTCCAAGACTCGACCCGTACGACAATACTGTAGAGAATCTGTTCATTGCAGTGTCTTGTTCAGAAGGACTCAAGAAGCTATTCATTTCCTCGATGAAATATACTAAACACTGTACATGTGTCCTGTAGGAAGATCTATGGTGAGAAGTGATGCTCCTCAAGACTGTGTAATGCTAAGAGTACGTTATATTTTTATTCCGCGTGTGTCACTCATATAGGCATGCCCTCCCGACCAGTGAACCAGATACTGAGAGTGTAACGAGCAGGGGCCCCCCAGTTATGCTAGCACATTGGTTCAACCAGCCAATGACAAGGAAGATCCTCGTGAAGCAACATTGGTAGACTTACCTCCAACTCTGGTTGAAGGTGGTTCTTGCCGTGTCTCTCGCAGATTTCCTTTCTGTACATATCTTTTGTAAATATTGTACTTATAATTGCTTGCTGATTCCACATTTCTACTTTGGTTATTGTGCTACAACCAGGTGTGCAGGCTACAAGACTACACCTGTGTCCGTAATAAAGACTTAACCCAGACTAGTGGCAGGTGTTGACCACTCTACCAGTCACAAATAGTTCTTAGTACACTAACGCAGAGTTTTATCTAGAACTGTGTCCGACCGTGAGACAATAATACTTGGTGCCTTGAACGTTCGCTTCCAACAAAACAGAGACGAGGTGCGCCGTAGTTCACACGCCAGACAACCACGTTACACGTGAAACATTTACTTTAAATGAGTTATATAAGGGATGTAAGCAAATCCAACCAGTAAATAATAACAGTTAGTTGATTAACGAACCATCCAGGATCAGTTCCCTTACTTAATCACACAGTTTACAACAGATAGTCAGGCGTTGTCCTTATAGGTGTAAGGGACCATGACTCACGAAATCGTAATGACACAATTGCAAACAAACATACCACGGGTGGGGATAGAACCCACGATCAGAGTTGAATGAATCTTATTGTAACCAGCCGGTCCAGTGGTTAACGCGTCGGTCTGGAGTTCTGACTCTCTAACCGCGGGTTCTATCCCCACCCGTGGTAGGGTCAAGAACCATCTTCATACTTGCTGCAGATGGAAAATCAATTAGAAATACACGGACAAAACAGATCAATAATAATAAGATCAACTTGCAACTCCAGTCAAGAAATTTTAGACAAAATCTTGCTATCTAAAATAAATTGGAGAAAAAATTATTTCTCTCCATTGTCTCATTTATTTCAGGTTTTTTCTTGCATTTTAAGGAAATTTTATCTTATCCCCAATAAAACTAACAAAGTTTTGGTTTAAAAACATCAAGTTAAAGTAACTTATTTGTTACAACAAGTTACAAAGACAAACAATGCCAGGAATTTTTCATATAACTGTCTGCACTACTGTCCTTGGTGAGATAAAAATGAAGGAGAGGGGAAAAAATCGGAACCAAACCTTGGATATCTGTTGAGATATTATGTTAGAGTTCCTCTGTACACAAGCACTGTGTCTACCTACTGAGGCTGACAGCACTGTGTCTACATACTGAGGCTGGCAGCACTGTGTCTACCTCCTGAGGCTGACAGCACAGTATCTACCTACTGAGGCTGGCAGCACTGTGTCTACCTCCTGAGGCTGACAGCACAGTATCTACCTACTGAGGCTGGCAGCACTGTGTCTACCTCCTGAGGCTGACAGCACAGTATCTACCTACTGAGGCTGGCAGCACTGTGTCTACCTCCTGAGGCTGACAGCACAGTATCTACTTACTGAGGCTGGCAGCACTGTGTCTACATACTGAGGCTGACAGCACTGTGTCTACATACTGAGGCTGGCAGCACTGTGTCTACCTACTGAGGCTGGCAGCACTGTGTCTACATACTGAGGCTGGCAGCACTGTGTCTACCTCCTGAGGCTGACAGCACAGTATCTACCTACTGAGGCTGGCAGCACTGTGTCTACATACTGAGGCTGACAGCACTGTGTCTACATACTGAGGCTGGCAGCACAGTATCTACCTACTGAGGCTGGCAGCACTGTGTCTACATACTGAGGCTGACAGCACTGTGTCTACATACTGAGGCTGGCAGCACTGTGTCTACATACTGAGGCTGACAGCACTGTGTCTACATACTGAGGCTGACAGCACTGTGTCTACATACTGAGGCTGACAGCACTGTGTCTACATACTGAGGCTGACAGCACTGTGTCTACATACTGAGGCTGACAGCACTGTGTCTACCTACTGAGGCTGGCAGCACTGTGTCTACATACTGAGGCTGACAGCACTGTGTCTACATACTGAGACTGGCAGCACTGTGTCTACATACTTAGGCTGACAGCACTGTGTCTACCTACTTAGGCTGACAGCACTGTGTCTACATACTGAGGCTGGCAGCACTGTGTCTACCTACTGAGGCTGACAGCACTGTGTCTACCTACTGAGGCTGGCAGCACTGTGTCTACATACTGAGGCTGACAGCACTGTGTCTACCTACTGAGGCTGGCAGCACTGTGTCTACATACTGAGGCTGACAGCACAGTATCTACCTACTGAGGCTGGCAGCACTGTGTCTACATACTGAGGCTGGCAGCACTGTGTCTACATACTGAGGCTGACAGCGCTGTGTCTACCTACTGAGGCTGACAGCACTGTGTCTACCTATTGAGGCTGGCAGCACTGTGTCTACCTACTGAGGCTGGCAGCACTGTGTCTACATACTGAGGCTGACAGCACTGTGTCTACCTACTGAGGCTGGCAGCACTGTGTCTACCTACTGAGGCTGACAGCACTGTGTCTACATACTGAGGCTGGCAGCACTGTGTCTACCTACTGAGGCTGACAGCACTGTGTCTACCTACTGAGGCTAACAGCACTGTGTCTACCTACTGAGGCTGACAGCACTGTGTCTACCTACTGACAGCACTGTGCTGGCAGCACTGTGTCTACACTACTGCACTGGCTGAGGCTGGCAGCACTGTGTCTACATACTGAGGCTGGACAGCACTGTGTCTACATACTGAGGCTGACAGCACTGTGCTGAGGCTGACAGCACTGTGTCTACATACTGAGGCTGACAGCACTGTGTCTACCTACTGAGGCTGGCAGCACTGTGTCTACCTACTGAGGCTGGCAGCACTGTGTCTACCTACTGAGGCTGGCAGCACTGTGTCTACCTACTGAGGCTGGCAGCACTGTGTCTACATACTGAGGCTGGCAGCACTGTGTCTACCTACTGAGGCTGGCAGGACTATGTCTACACACTGAGGCTAACAGCGCTGTGTCTACCTACTGAGGCTGACAGCACTGTGTCTACCTATTGAGGCTGGCAGCACTGTGTCTACCTACTGAGGCTGGCAGCACTGTGTCTACATACTGAGGCTGACAGCACTGTGTCTACATACTGAGGCTGACAGCACTGTGTCTACATACTGAGGCTGACAGCACTGTGTCTACATACTGAGGCTGACAGCACTGTGTCTACATACTGAGGCTGACAGCACTGTGTCTACCTACTGAGGCTGGCAGCACTGTGTCTACATACTGAGGCTGACAGCACTGTGTCTACATACTGAGGCTGGCAGCACTGTGTCTACATACTTAGGCTGACAGCACTGTGTCTACCTACTTAGGCTGACAGCACTGTGTCTACATACTGAGGCTGGCAGCACTGTGTCTACCTACTGAGGCTGACAGCACTGTGTCTACCTACTGAGGCTGGCAGCACTGTGTCTACATACTGAGGCTGACAGCACTGTGTCTACCTACTGAGGCTGGCAGCACTGTGTCTACATACTGAGGCTGACAGCACAGTATCTACCTACTGAGGCTGGCAGCACTGTGTCTACATACTGAGGCTGGCAGCACTGTGTCTACATACTGAGGCTGACAGCGCTGTGTCTACCTACTGAGGCTGACAGCACTGTGTCTACCTATTGAGGCTGGCAGCGCTGTGTCTACCTACTGAGGCTGACAGCACTGTGTCTACCTATTGAGGCTGACAGCACTGTGTCTACATACTGAGGCTGGCAGCACTGTGTCTACCTACTGAGGCTGGCAGCACTGTGTCTACATACTGAGGCTGACAGCACTGTGTCTACATACTGAGGCTGGCAGCACTGTGTCTACATACTGAGGCTGACAGCACTGTGTCTACATACTGAGGCTGGCAGCACTGTGTCTACATACTGAGGCTGACAGCACTGTGTCTACATACTGAGGCTGGCAGCACTGTGTCTACATACTGAGGCTGACAGCACTGTGTCTACACACTGAGGCTGGCAGCACTGTGTCTACATACTGAGGCTGGCAGCACTGTGTCTACATACTGAGGCTGACAGCACTGTGTCTACACACTGAGGCTGGCAGCACTGTGTCTACCTACTGAGGCTGACAGCACTGTGTCTACATACTGAGGCTGGCAGCACTGTGTCTACATACTGAGGCTGACAGCACTGTGTCTACCTACTGAGGCTGACAGCACTGTGTCTACATACTGAGGCTGACAGCACTGTGTCTACCTACTGAGGCTGACAGCACTGTGTCTACATACTGAGGCTGGCAGCACTGTGTCTACATACTGAGGCTGGCAGCACTGTGTCTACATACTGAGGCTGGCAGCACTGTGTCTACCTTTCATACACTGTTTTGTACACAACCCGCACGTAGAAGAGGGAAGCTTACGACGACGTTTTTCGCTCCAAGCCGGACCGAAACGTCGTTGTAAGCTCCTCTCTCCTACGTGCGGGTTATTTATTTATTGTTCCAGTCTTCTTGTTCTTCCTGAAAGTCTTAGATAAAACAAGACTTCAAGTTACCCAAAACAAGATAGCGAGATTCATCCAGGACTCGACTCTAAGATAATTATCTTACATGGAGTATTTTAAGCTTAAAATGCTTCATGTACCAGATAAAGTATCGTAAAAACAACGAAACTCAACTAAGTAGTGGAAATTACAATCAGCCAGTTGCAGACTGTCTTGCTGCGTATTTTGTGAAGGTTGCGACCCAAAGGCCACAACGGTACTATAAGGGAGGTAAACACAGTTCTGCAGGACCCGCAATAGGGAAAATCAGGCCTCAAACACCTTTTTATTACAGAGTAATGGGCAAAAAAATGGTGTGTCTGATTTAAGCCATTTATGTCTAGAGTTGAGCAGGTTATATTAAAGAGGCCTTTCAAGGCGTTGATCAATTTTGGATAGGCTTTTTTTAGTCGTATTTACAAGAAAATCGCACTACATATAAGAGATTTATATAAGAAAGTAATTCCTAAGTAAAAAATTAAATAAAGTGAGGATAAAAGAGGATATAAGTGAAAATAAAGTCATTCTTTGACTTTACTGGTCTATAGTAGGTTAAATTTTATATATTTTTTAACTAGGATAATTGTAAGGATTTAATATGACTTATGAGGAAGAACCCTCCCCTCACCCCACTCCCCTACCTCTCCCCAACCAAAAATCCCCTTCAACCACCGAAACCCCCCTCCCGTACACCCCTTACTGCCTCCGCTTCCATCCTCACATCGTAACGCACTAGAGGTCGTCTTGGGGTCGTACTGAACCAATGTTCACCAGTGATCTTCATAACGTGCTCCTGCATTCTTCAGGTGTTCTCCTAATTACAATTCTTTCCTACATACCCTCAGGGGGAGAGAGTGAGAAAAGGCTCTTTCAACATACTCAACACATTCAGGGCAGAAAGTTATGCTGAATGTTTCAACATTCTCCTTAACGCAGCTGAGAATGTTACCAGCGCCTTATCAGCATAAGTGTCAGGGGCCCAAGACTGTTAAACTGTCTCCCAGCATACATAAGGGGGATTACCAATAGACCCCTGGCTGTCTTCAAGAAGGTACTTGACACGTAGCCAAGGTCAGTACCTGACCAACCGGGCTGTGATTCGTACGTTTGTGTGCGGCCAGCAGTAACAGCCTGGTTGATCAGGTCCTGATCCAAAGCGAGGCCTGGTCATGGACCTGGCCGTGGGGGCGTTGATCCCAGGAATACCCTCCAGGTATACTCCAGGTAACATACTGCAGATATACTCACATCTGTGTTCTGGTATGCATATGCATATATATATATATATATATATATATATATATATATATATATATATATATATATATATATATATATATATATATATATATATATATATATATATATATATATATATATATATATATATATATATATAATAACAACACTGCACTAGCCAAGGAGTCGAACCCATGCTGTTTTGGCCCGCCTCATGGTGAGAGAAAACGCATGACGCTGTAGACCAACCAACCTACGTGTTGAGAGGCTCCCACGCACGATCCAGCAGCCGGTTGAACGAAGCCTCACGTCAGAGTGGCCGGTTAAAAAGAGGTTTCCCACAACTCCTGTGGCGTGGCCGGATAAGCGAAGCAATAGAGACCTGATAAACAAATATATGAGGTTGCAGTGGCCGGATACATCATTGAAAGCAACAACAGGATGCCATGGTACCCAGCCGTGGCACCGGCACTCACTAGCGGGATTCCCAACTATGCCAAGTATCATCTTTGGCGTATTTTAATATTATTGGCCAGATATTTTTCGCCAGATACTATTCTCCAAGTATCATTTGCCAGGTATTATTCGCGTCGGGGGCGTTGACCCCCAGAACACCCTCCAAATATACCCCAGACACACTGATAACTCAGAATTTACTTAAATCTCAATGGGGCTATATTTCGGGAATTTTCTTGCCTGGTGATGTACAGGTGATGTACAGGTGGCATGCAGTCTTACTGACCCTTCCACCCAGCCATCCTACTTCGCAGTTCAGTTTTTCTGTTATAGCGAAAAGCTTCGTTTCCC
Organism: Cherax quadricarinatus; assembly: GCF_038502225.1. Classification (NCBI taxonomy): domain Eukaryota; kingdom Metazoa; phylum Arthropoda; class Malacostraca; order Decapoda; family Parastacidae; genus Cherax; species Cherax quadricarinatus. The sequence continues at coordinate 1,271,780 of NC_091358.1, forward strand.
TTTGCCGGTTCGTAGTCTGGAACGTTGTGTGTGAGAAGCTGACGAGTATCCTTAGATAACATACTGGGCTTCATATCCGCACGCTGGACTCCCTCAAATGTCAGACTTCCACTCAGTGCTGTCTTCGAGGTCAGCTCTCAGAAGGTCGCCAGCAACTGATAGTGCCGGCTGTAAAATACCACTCGGCGGAGTAGGGAGGAGGGGGGGGGGGAAACTCTTGGTCTGGGAAAATAGCCTCAGGGGAGAATATATGATGAGGTCTCCAAGTACCCGGGAACACCAGCAGTGTGTTGTTACACTGCTCTGTATGATAGTTACATTGTGGGAACACCAGCAGTGTGCTGCTACACTGTTCTGTATGATAGTTACATTGTGGGAACACCAGCAGTGTGCTGCTACACTGTTCTGTATGATAGTTACATTGTGGGAACACCAGCAAAGTGTTGTTACACTATTCTATATAATAGTTACATTGTAGGAACACCAGCAGTGTGTTGCTACACTATTCTATATGATAGTTAAGATAAGATAAGATAAGATTTCGTTCGGATTTTTAACCCCGGAGGGTTAGCCACCCAGGATAACCCAAGAAAGTCAGTGCGTCATCGAGGACTGTCTAACTTATTTCCATTGGGGTCCTTAATCTTGTCCCCCAGGATGCGACCCACACCAGTCGACTAACACCCAGGTACCTATTTGCTGCTAGGTGAACAGGACAACAGGTGTAAGGAAACGTGTCGAAATGTTTCCACCCGCCGGGAATCGAACCCGGGCCCTCCGTGTGTGAAGCGGGAGCTTTAGCCACCAGGCCACCGGGCCACCCACCAGGCCACCAGGCCACCCCATTGTGGGAACACCAGCAGAGTGTTGCTACACTATTCTATATGATAGTTACATTGTGGGAACACCAGCAGTGTGTTGCTACACTATTCTATATGATAGTTACATTGTGGGAACACCAGCAGTGTGTTGCTACACTATTCTATATGATAGTTACATTGTGGGAACACCAGCAGTGTGTTGCTACACTATTCTATATGATAGTTACATTGTGGGAACACCAGCAGAGTGTTGCTACACTATTCTATTTGATAGTTACATTGTGGGAACACCAGCAGTGTGTTGCTACACTGTTCTATATGATAGTTACATTGTGGGAACACCAGCAGAGTGTTGCTACACTATTCTATTTGATAGTTACATTGTGGGAACACCAGCAGTGTGTTGCTACACTGTTCTACGTAACAGTTACAGTGTGGGAACAAGAGCTAGCTATGTTTCCCAGTCATGTTCCATCACACAGGATGGGTCACATACATGTGGTTAATAAAACTCCCTTATGCTGTTTTCTGTGTGTTTTACGTACAAGACGAAGGATAAACATCTTGCCAACACACAGAGATGTTATCACATGTATGTGATGTTATCACATGTATGTGATGTTATGTGACTTGAGGGACAAAACGCTATTCAATATAGTTTCTAAATTACTCCAAAAAATGTATTGTCGTCACTGTATTGTTTTTTCACACAATGATATCACATGTATACGTTAATGTTTACGTTGACGTCATTGACGTTGATGTCATGTTCACAGTGATTAAAAGATACTTTTTTCACACACGCGTAGGGCTAGGAGCTATGACTCGACTCCTGCAACCAAAAATAATTGAGTATATGCTCACACACACACACAAACCAACCGGAGGGAAAAATGTAGCGGAAACATGCGGCCACACCAGTGACTCGACCCGAGGGAGACAAATGAGATCATCAGACACAAAATATAAAGAAATATACTCCGTTGTGTGAGTCAGCCAGCAGCTAGTTCATTATTTATCCTGATTAGTTGTGATAATAATTGTTGTTATTGTTGTTATTATTGTTATTTTTATTGTTGATGTTATTCTTATTGTGACGTAGTTGTTCCAGCGGCAGCACAGCTGTGACGTGGTTGTACCAGCGGCAGCACAGCTGACATGGTTGTACCAGCGGCAGCACAGCTGACATGGTTGTACCAGCGGCAGCACAGCTGTGACATGGTTGTACCAGCGGCAGCACAGCTGTGACATGGTTGTACCAGTGGCAGCACAGCTGTGACATGGTTGTACCAGTGGCAGCACAGCTGTGACATGTTTGTACCAGCGGCAGCAAAGCTGTGACGTGGTTGTACCAGCGGCAGCACAGCTGTGACATGGTTGTACCAGTGGCAGCACAGCTGTGACATGGTTGTACCAGTGGCAGCACAGCTGTGACGTGGTTGTACCAGCGGCAGCACAGCTGTGACATGGTTGTACCAGTGGCAGCACAGCTGTGACATGGTTGTACCAGTGGCAGCACAGCTGTGACATGGTTGTACCAGTGGCAGCACAGCTGTGACGTGGTTGTACCAGCGGCAGCACAGCTGACATGGTTGTACCAGCGGCAGCACAGCTGTGACATGGTTGTACCAGCGGCAGCACAGCTGTGACATGGTTGTACCAGCGGCAGAACAGCTGTGACATGGTTGTACCAGTGGCAGCACAGCTGTGACATGTTTGTACCGGCGGCAGCAGAGCTGTGACGTGGTTGTACCAGCGGCAGCACAGCTGTGACATGGTTGTACCAGCGGCAGCACAGCTGTGACGTGGTTATACCAGCGGCAGCACAGCTGACATGGTTGTACCAGCGGCAGCACAGCTGTGACATGGTTGTACCAGCGGCAGCACAGCTGTGACATGGTTGTACCAGCGGCAGCACAGCTGTGACATGGTTGTACCAGTGGCAGCACAGCTGTGACATGTTTGTACCAGCGGCAGCACAGCTGTGACGTGGTTGTACCAGCGGCAGCACAGCTGTGACATGGTTGTACCAGCGGCAGCACAGCTGACATGGTTGTACCAGCGGCAGCACAGCTGTGACGTGGTTGTACCAGCGGCAGCACAGCTGTGACATGGTTGTACCAGCGGCAGTGCAGCTGTGACATGGTTGTACCAGCGGCAGCACAGCTGTGACGTGGTTGTACCAGTGGTAGCACAGCTGTAACATGGTTGTACCAGCGGAAGCACAGCTGTGACATGGTTGTACCAGCGGTAGCACAGCTGTGACATGGTTGTACCAGCGGCAGCACAGCTGTGACATGGTTGTACCAGCGGAGCACAGATGTGACGTGGTTGTACCAGCGGCAGCACAGCTGTGACATGGTTGTACCAGCGGCAGCACAGCTGTGACATGGTTGTACCAGCGGCAGCACAGCTGTGACATGGTTGTACCAGCGGCAGCACAGCTGTGACATGGTTGTACCAGCGGCAGCACAGCTGTGACATGGTTGTACCAGCGGCAGCACAGCTGTGACATGGTTGTACCAGCTGCAGCACAGCTGTGACATGATTGTACCAGCGGTAGCATAGCTGTGACATGGTTGTACCAGCGGAAGCACAGCTGTGACATGGTTGTACCAGCGGTAGCACAGCTGTGACATGGTTGTACCAGCGGCAGCACAGCTGTGACATGGTTGTACGAGCGGAGCACAGCTGTGACGTGGTTGTACCAGCGGCAGCACAGCTGTGACATGATTGTACCAGCGGCAGCACAGCTGTGACGTGGTTGTACCAGCGGCAGCACAGCTGTGACGTGGTTGTACCAGCGGCAGCACAGCTGTGACATGGTTGTACCAGCGGTAGCACAGCTGTGACATGGTTGTACCAGCGGCAGCACAGCTGTGACATGGTTTTACCAGCGGCAGCACAGCTGTGATATGGTTGTACCAGCGGCAGCACAGCTGTGACATGGTTGTACCAGCGGCAGCACAGCTGTGACATGGTTGTACCAGCGGCAGCACAGCTGTGACATGATTGTACCAGCGGTAGCACAGCTGTGACATGGTTGTACCAGCGGCAGCACAGCTGTGACATGGTTGTACCAGCGGCAGCACAGCTGTGACATGGTTGTACCAGCGGCAGCACAGCTGTGACATGGTTGTACCAGCGGCAGCACAGCTGTGACATGGTTGTACCAGCGGCAGCAACTGGGACCCTCGTCTCTCATCCCACACTCCTGACAAGCCTCCTGCTGCACCTCATCTCACAACCATAAATTCAAAATAACACGTAACGAAGAGCTGGCAATGAATAAATGAAAGAATGGAAGGGGACTCAAACCTTGGCTCATGCCTTAAAAGTGGTAGAGGCTCGATCCTCCTTGCACTAACCACTTCCAAATTTCGACTAGTCAAACTGATCACAGATTTTCCTTGAAGCGTATGGGCCAATATACTCTAAACCCGACGGAGTGAATTTGGCAGCATACTCCAGCAGGATCCCCACCAGTCAACAACAGTCACCCTCAATACGTATGGGCCAATATACACTAAACCCGACGGAGTGAATTTGGCAGCATACGCCAGCAGGATCCCCACCAGTCAACAACAGTCACCCTCAATACGTATGGGCCAATATACACTAAACCCGACGGAGTGAATTTGGCAGCATACGCCAGCAGGATCCCCACCAGTCAACAACAGTCACCCTCAATACGTATGGGCCAATATACACTAAACCTGACGGAATAAATTTGGCAGCATACGCCAGCAGGATCCCCACCAGACAACAACAGTCACCCCCCCATACGCCTACTCACTACGCCTACGCGTCGCACGGATGCGTCAGGATTAAAAACATTTTTACACACACTTAAATCATAGACAAGTGCGCGTTACCAGCAGTGACGTACTAGGCTGCGCTATATTTGGTGCGAAAATGACTGTTAACTCTCCACTGGTCACGCTCTAGAGCTATATTTGGCCAGAAAAATAACTATTTGCATGAGATAAGCTTTGATCAAGATGTAAACTGTTTTCTTGTTGTAGATATATATACTGGACTTTAGCTTCTTCCACAGCTTGTCTGTTGAACCGTGTCACTACCATCTTTGTAACGTTAGCGAACACGATAAAACACATAGGGCTGAGAACACGCCAGAACACATAGGACTGAGAGCATGCCAGAACACATAGGACTGAGAGCACGCCAGAACACATAGGACTGCGAACATGCCAGAACACATAGGACTGAGAGCATGCCAGAACACATAGGACTGAGAGCACGCCAGAACACATAGGACTGAGAACATGCCAGAACACATAGGACTGAGAGCATGCCAGAACACATAGGACTGAGAGCACGCCAGAACACATAGGACTGAGAACATGCCAGAACACATAGGACTGAGAGCATGCCAGAACACATAGGACTGAGAGCACGCCAGAACACATAGGACTGAGAACATGCCAGAACACATAGGACTGAGAGCATGCCAGAACACATAGGACTGAGAGCACGCCAGAACACATAGGACTGAGAGCACGCCAGAACACATAGGACCTGGTTACCTGGAGGTTACCTGGAGATTATTCCGGGGATCAACGCCCCCGCGGCCCGGTCCATGACCAGGCCTCCCGATGGATCAGGGCCTGATCAACTGAGAGCATGCCAGAACACATAGGACTGAGAGCATGCCAGAACACATAAAACTGAGAGCATGCCAGTACACATAAAACTGAGAGCATGCCAGTACACATAAAACTGAGAGCATGCCAGTACACATAAAACTGAGAGCATGCCAGTACACATAAAACTGAGAGCATGCCAGTACACATAAAACTGAGAGCATGCCAAAACACATAGGACTGAGAGCATGCCAGAACACATAGGACTGAGAGCATGCCAAAACACATAGGACTGAGAGCACGCCAGAACACATAGGACTGAGAGCACGCCAGAACACATAGGACTGAGAGCACGCCAGAACACATAGGACTGAGAGCACGCCAGAACACATAGGACTGAGAGCACGCCAAAACACATAGGACTGAAAGCACGCCAAAACACATGACTTTAAACATAATCCACATATGGGAGACTGAAATGTATAAGAACGTTTCGGTACTACTGGGACCACTGACTACACTATCACGTCACTGCTCCAGATAAGTTGTGGTATGAGACGGGACTTTCGCGTGGTATACTGTGGTATGAGACGGGGGTTCACGTGTTTTGTTGGGTTACGTGGTATGTTGTGGTATGATACATGGGCTTTACGTTGTATGTTATGGTATGATACATGGGCTTCACGTGGTATGCTGTGGTATGATAGATGGTACCACCACGTGCATTGCCTCAGCGCATATCTTAACTCAAGGACGACCTCAGTTCGTGGTAATCTCTGAGTCACACTTCAAGGTGAGTGCTTGGAGACTGGAGAAGGGCTCTCAGAGCAATCTGAGCTTCCCTCTCATTCTTCGGATCAAACCTGATTATGTCTCTACGATTCCCTTACAGTGTTACAGTGTGGGCAGGTCCCCTGACACCAAGGACATTTCTTTCACTTTGGTACCTATTTACATAGCAGTAAATAGGTACCAAAGTGCTAGATGATTGTCGTGTGTTCACAAAAGTAATAATAATAATAATAATAATAATAATAATAATAATAATAATAATAATAATAATAATAATAATAATAATAATAATAATAATAATAATAATAATAATAACAATAAATTATCATACTTTCGTACTCCGCTAGCCAGATTTCTCTCTCCCTTACAGACTATGTCTCCAAGTTTCCCTCAGACGTTCCTTGTCTCTCACAGGATTCCCTCGTGGAACCTTCCCTAATCCTTCACGTTAATTGCAGAGCTCCCACAGGATGGAAAACTGAAAAACAGAGCCGGGCCAGTCTTCTGTATAGAGCTTTACTAAGCCATGAGATGGTAAAGCTCTGCTCTGTATTTGCAATTGATGCTGCATTCCCCATGCAACAAATTCTCTACTGCAACTTTTTCAACATATAAGCCTCCACTCACATGCTGAGATAAGAAAATTGCCAGATAATAGCAACTCCAGGTCTGCTGGCAGGAAACTACTAAATCTGTCGTAGTTACTGACTCCATAGTTGAATATTTGTCGATGTATTCGTTGCTCTACTGAAGTTTCCCAGCTCATGCTGACACATTTCATTACTAAGTGTATGAAACTCATCCTATGTGAGGGAAACAGATTATTTTTGTTCCTATAATGTAACTATCATTTAGAACAATGTAGCAGCACACTGCTGGAGTTCCCACAATGTAAGTATCGTACAGAACAGTGTAGCAACACACTGCTGGTGTTCCCACAATGTAACTATCATACAGAACAGTGTAGCAACACACTGCTGGTGTTCCCACAATGTAACTATCATACAGAACAGTGTATCAGCACACTGCTGGTGTTCCCACAATTTAACTATCATATAGAACAGTGTAGCAACACACTGCTGGTGTTCCCACAATGTAACTATCATACAGAACAGTGTATCAGCACACTGCTGGTGTTCCCACAATTTAACTATCATATAGAACAGTGTAGCAACACACTGCTGGTGTTCCCACAATTTAACTATCATATAGAACAGTGTAGCAACACACTGCTGGTGTTCCCACAATTTAACTATCATACAGAACAGTGTATCAGCACACTGCTGGTGTTCCCACAATTTAACTATCATATAGAACAGTGTAGCAACACACTGCTGGTGTTCCCACAATTTAACTATCATACAGAACAGTGTATCAGCACACTGCTGGTGTTCCCACAATTTAACTATCATATAGAACAGTGTAGCAGCACACTGCTGGTGTTCCCACAATTTAACTATCATACAGAACAGTGTAGCAGCACACTGCTGGTGTTCCCACAATGTAACTATCATACAGAACAGTGTAGCAACACACTGCTGACATTAGATAATATTCACTTCATGTCTGCCTCAAATCTCACATATGTGGTTGTTGTTCCCGACTCATGACCATACGCACCGCCCTCACACTAGACTCTTCCTTCACTAAGGATCCTCTTCCTTCACGCCCATTTCACTAAGGACCCTCTTCCTTCACTCCTTGTCCACCAAGGACACTTCTTTCACGCCCCGGTCCACCGAGAATAATAGTCCTTCGCTGCTTCCTTCACGCTTCCTGAACCAAGGACCCTCTACCTTCACTGCCTTCCTTCACACCCTCTGTCCATCATGGAGCCTTCTTCCTACACTCTATTGCTTTCCTCTTTGCCAACACCACACCCTCGTCCTTACCAGGCTGTTAGAACACTGTACGACTCAGTGTTCAGGGAGCCCTTAAATCAGATTACAGCTTCACAACAAAACATATTTTAATTTTGACGAATGTTACATCAACCTCTGCCAACGTAAACCCAAAGCCAGCACAGCACCGGCCCCCTATGTGACGTCCTTAGCCATGTGACGTTAATTATGAGGGTCCTTGAGAGTCCGTGTCCTGTAGGACTCTAGACCGGAACCAAACAGCTGTGATAACAGGAAGCTGCGTCCTGATGCGATGCTTAGATAATATGAGCGGAGGAAGAAGAGGAGGAAGAGAAGGAAGAAGAAGATTAGGAGGAGGAAGCTGAGAAGAAGGAAGAGGAGGAGGAGGAAGATACTTGGTTCTCGCGCTGGTCTCAAATGATGTAAAAGTAGGCTGGAGTCGCTGTTGGAGATTCTTGGACGATACAAGATGATTCAAGGATGACACGAGATGATTCTTCTTCAGGAAGCTGAATCCTAACTCGAGACTTGTCAACTCGATAATGACCTGCTCACTCCCACGAGACATGAATTATAACAGGCTCGTGTTGACGGTCCAACACTGGAAAACCTTGTTAAATTAGACACATGTGCAACTCTTGGGTATCTTTATTGAGGAAACGTTTCGCCACACAGTGGCTTCATCAGTCCATACAAAGGATAAACTTGAAGAACAGGAGGAGAATGAGGTAATCAGTCCCTCAACCTTGAGTCGATATGGTCAGTCCATCAATTCTATTCAAGATTGATGGACTGAACACATCGACTCAAGGTAGAGGGACTGATTACCTCATTCTCCTCCTGTTCTTCAAGTTTATCCTTTGTATGGACTGATGAAGCCACTGTGTGGCGAAACGTTTCCTCAATAAAGATACCCAAGAGTTGCACATGTGTCTAATTTAACAACATGTCGGTTCTTTGAACCATTCATCTACAGATGGAAAATCTTATGCACCGAACACAGTAATTTATACAAGGATAACTTGTGCCCATAACAGCAATGGCGTCAGGTCTCCACTGGCCTTGTAAGGTGTTAGAATTAGGTAGTGATACATGCTGGTTCACGGATTTTCCGGCTCTATGTCAAAGTCTAATTATTTTTGATATGCCATGCAAGCATATTTCTAATTAATATTCAAACGAGGGAAATTTACTTTTAGAAATTAGATGAGGAATACGACTTTCTGTGTGTCTCATTCATGTATCATTCTCAGGGATACATAAACAGGTATCCTGGTCGGGAATGCATAGATAGGTATCCTGGTCAGGAATATATAGACAGGTATCCTGGTCAGGAATATATAGACAGGTATCCTGGTCAAGAATATATAGACAGGTATCCTGGTCAGGAATACATAGACAGGTATCCTGGTCAGGAATATATAGACAGGTATCCTGGTCAGGAATATATAGACAGGTATCCTGGTCTAGACAGGTCCCAGGAATACATAGACAGGTATCCTGGTCAGGAATACATAGACAGGTATCCTGGTCAGGAATATATAGACAGGTATCCTGGTCAGGAATACATAGACAGGTATCCTGGTGAGGAATATATAGACAGGTATCCTGGTCAGAATACATAGACAGGTATCCTGGTCAGGAATATATAGACAGGTATCCTGGTCAGGAATATATAGACAGGTATCCTGGTCAGGAATATATAGACAGGTATCCTGGTCAGGAATATATAGACAGGTATCCTGGTCAGGAATATATAGACAGGTATCCTGGTCAGGAATATATAGACAGGTTTCCTGGTCAGGAATACATAGACAGGTATCCTGGTCAGGAATACATAGACAGGTATCCTGGTCAGAAATATATAGACAGGTATCCTGGTCAGGAATACATAGACAGGTATCCTGGTCAGGAATACATAGACAGGTATCCTGGTCAGGAATACATAGACAGGTATCCTGGTCAGGAATATATAGACAGGTATCCTGGTCAGGAATATATAAACAGGTATCCTGGTCATGAACACATAGACAGGTATCCTGGTCAGGAATATATAGACAGGTATCCTGGTCAGGAATACATAGACAGGTATCCTGGTCAGGAATATATAGACAGGTATCCTGGTCAGGAATATATAGACAGGTATCCTGGTCAGGAATACATAGACAGGTATCCTGGTCAGGAATACATAGACAGGTATCCTGGTCAGGAATACATAGACAGGTATCCTGGTCAGGAATACATAGACAGGTATCCTGGTCAGGAATACATAGATAGGTATCCTGGTCAGGAATATATAGACAGGTATCCTGGCCAGGAATGCATAGACAGGTATCCTGGTCAGGAATATATAGACAGGTAACCTGGTCAGGAATACATAGACAGGTATCCTGGTCAGGAATATATAGACGGGTATCCTGGTCAGGAATATATAGACAGGTATCCTGGTCAGGAATATATAGACAGGTATCCTGGTCAGGAATATATAGACAGGTTTATTGGTCAGGAATACATAGACAGGTATCCTGGTCAGGAATACATAGACAGGTATCGTGGTCAGGAATACATAGACAGGTATCCTGGTCAGGAATACATAGACAGGTATCCTGGTCAGGAATACATAGACAGGTATCCTGGTCAGGAATATATAGACAGGTATCCTGGTCAGGAATATATAGACAGGTATCCTGGTCAGGAATATATAGACAGGTATCCTGGTCAAGAATATATAGACAGGTATCCTGGTCAGGAATATATAGACAGGTATCCTGGTCAGGAATATATAGACAGGTATCCTGGTCAGGAATACATAGACAGGTATCCTGGTCAGGAATACATAGACAGGTATCCTGGTCAGGAATACATAGACAGGTATCCTGGTCAGGAATATATAGACAGGTATCCTGGTCAAGAATATATAGACAGGTATCCTGGTCAGGAATATATAGACAGGTATCCTGTCAGGAATATATAGACAGGTATTCTGGTCAGGAATATATAGACAGGTATCCTGGTTAGGAATATATAGACAGGTATCCTGGTCAGGAATATATAGACAGGTATCCTGGTCAGGAATATATAGACAGGTATCCTGGTCAGGAATATATAGACAGGTATCCTGGTCAGGAATATATAGACAGGTATCCTGGTCAAGAATACATAGACAGGTATCCTGGTCAGGAATACATAGACAGGTATCCTGGTCAGGAAGACATAGACAGGTATCCTGGGCAGGAATATATAGACAGGTATCCTGGTCAGGAATATCTAGACAGGTATCCTGGTCAGGAATATATAGACAGGTATCCTGGTCAGGAATATATAGACAATTATCCTGGTCAAGAATATATAGACAGGTATCCTGGTCAGGAATACATAGATAGGTATCCTGGTCAGGAATATATAGACAGGTATCCTGGTCAGGAATATATAGACAGGTATCCCGGTCAGGAATATATAGAAAGGTATCCTGGTCAGGAATATATAGACAGGTATCCTGGTCAGGAATACATAGACAGGTATCCTGGTCAGGAATATATAAACAGGTATCCTGGTCAGGAGTATATAGACAGGTATCCTGGTCAGGAATATATAGACAGGTATCCTGGTCAGGAATATATAGACAGGTATCCTGGTCAGGAATATATAGACAGGTATCCTGGTCAGGAATATATAGACAGGTATCCTGGTCAGGAATACATAGACAGGTATCCTGGTCAGGAATATATAGACAGGTATCCTGGTCAGGAATATATAGACATGTTTCCTGGTCAGGAATATATAGACAGGTATCCTGGTCAGGAATATATAGACAGGTATCCTGGTCAGGAATATATAGACAGGTATCCTGGTCAGGAATATATAGAAAGGTATCCTGGTCAGGAATATATAGACAGGTATCCTGGTCAGGAATATATAGACAGGTATCCTGGTCAGGAATATATAGACAGGTATCCTGGTCAGGAATATATAGACAGGTATCCTGGTCAGGAATATATAGACAGGTATCCTGGTCAGGAATATATAGACAGGTATCCTGAGCAGGAATATATAGACAGGTATCCTGGTCAGGAATATATAGACAGGTATCCTGGTCAGGAATATATAGACAGGTATCCTGGTCAGGAATATATAGACAGGTATCCTGGTCAGGAATATATAGACAGGTATCCTGGTCAGGAATATATAGACAGGTATCCTGGTCAGGAATATATAGACAGGTATCCTGGTCAGGAATATATAGACAGGTATCCTGGTCAGGAATATATAGACAGGTATCCTGGTCAGGAATATATAGACAGGTATCCTGGTCAGGAATATATAGACAGGTATCCTGGTCAGGAATATATAGACAGGTATCCTGGTCAGGAATATATAGACAGGTATCCTGGTCAGGAATATATAGACAGGTATCCTGGTCAGGAATATATAGACAGGTATCCTGGTCAGGAATATATAGACAGGTATCCTGGTCAGGAATATATAGACAGGTATCCTGGTCAAGAATATATAGACAGGTATCCTGGTCAGGAATATATAGACATGTATCCTGGTCAGGAATATATAGACAGGTATCCTGGTCAGGAATACATAGACAGGTATCCTGGTCAGGAATACATAGACAGGTATCCTGGTCAGGAATATATAGACAGGTATCCTGGTCAGGAATATATAAACAGGTATCCTGGTCATGAACACATAGACAGGTATCCTGGTCAGGAATATATAGACAGGTATCCTGGTCAGGAATACATAGACAGGTATCCTGGTCAGGAATATATAGACAGGTATCCTGGTCAGGAATATATAGACAGGTATCCTGGTCAGGAATACATAGACAGGTATCCTGGTCAGGAATACATAGACAGGTATCCTGGTCAGGAATACATAGACAGGTATCCTCGTCAGGAATACATAGACAGGTATCCTGGTCAGGAATACATAGATAGGTATCCTGGTCAGGAATATATAGACAGGTATCCTGGCCAGGAATGCATAGACAGGTATCCTGGTCAGGAATATATAGACAGGTAACCTGGTCAGGAATACATAGACAGGTATCCTGGTCAGGAATATATAGACAGGTATCCTGGTCAGGAATATATAGACAGGTATCCTGGTCAGGAATATATAGACAGGTATCCTGGTCAGGAATATATAGACAGGTTTATTGGTCAGGAATACATAGACAGGTATCCTGGTCAGGAATACATAGACAGGTATCGTGGTCAGGAATACATAGACAGGTATCCTGGTCAGGAATACATAGACAGGTATCCTGGTCAGGAATACATAGACAGGTATCCTGGTCAGGAATATATAGACAGGTATCCTGGTCAGGAATATATAGACAGGTATCCTGGTCAGGAATATATAGACAGGTATCCTGGTCAAGAATATATAGACAGGTATCCTGGTCAGGAATATATAGACAGGTATCCTGGTCAGGAATATATAGACAGGTATCCTGGTCAGGAATACATAGACAGGTATCCTGGTCAGGAATACATAGACAGGTATCCTGGTCAGGAATACATAGACAGGTATCCTGGTCAGGAATATATAGACAGGTATCCTGGTCAAGAATATATAGACAGGTATCCTGGTCAGGAATATATAGACAGGTATCCTGTCAGGAATATATAGACAGGTATTCTGGTCAGGAATATATAGACAGGTATCCTGGTTAGGAATATATAGACAGGTATCCTGGTCAGGAATATATAGACAGGTATCCTGGTCAGGAATATATAGACAGGTATCCTGGTCAGGAATATATAGACAGGTATCCTGGTCAGGAATATATAGACAGGTATCCTGGTCAAGAATACATAGACAGGTATCCTGGTCAGGAATACATAGACAGGTATCCTGGTCAGGAAGACATAGACAGGTATCCTGGGCAGGAATATATAGACAGGTATCCTGGTCAGGAATATCTAGACAGGTATCCTGGTCAGGAATATATAGACAGGTATCCTGGTCAGGAATATATAGACAATTATCCTGGTCAGGAATATATAGACAGGTATCCTGGTCAGGAATACATAGATAGGTATCCTGGTCAGGAATATATAGACAGGTATCCTGGTCAGGAATATATAGACAGGTATCCCGGTCAGGAATATATAGACAGGTATCCTGGTCAGGAATATATAGACAGGTATCCTGGTCAGGAATACATAGACAGGTATCCTGGTCAGGAATATATAAACAGGTATCCTGGTCAGGAGTATATAGACAGGTATCCTGGTCAGGAATATATAGACAGGTATCCTGGTCAGGAATATATAGACAGGTATCCTGGTCAGGAATATATAGACAGGTATCCTGGTCAGGAATATATAGACAGGTATCCTGGTCAGGAATACATAGACAGGTATCCTGGTCAGGAATATATAGACAGGTATCCTGGTCAGGAATATATAGACATGTTTCCTGGTCAGGAATATATAGACAGGTATCCTGGTCAGGAATATATAGACAGGTATCCTGGTCAGGAATATATAGACAGGTATCCTGGTCAGGAATATATAGAAAGGTATCCTGGTCAGGAATATATAGACAGGTATCCTGGTCAGGAATATATAGACAGGTATCCTGGTCAGGAATATATAGACAGGTATCCTGGTCAGGAATATATAGACAGGTATCCTGGTCAGGAATATATAGACAGGTATCCTGGTCAGGAATATATAGACAGGTATCCTGAGCAGGAATATATAGACAGGTATCCTGGTCAGGAATATATAGACAGGTATCCTGGTCAGGAATATATAGACAGGTATCCTGGTCAGGAATATATAGACAGGTATCCTGGTCAGGAATATATAGACAGGTATCCTGGTCAGGAATATATAGACAGGTATCCTGGTCAGGAATATATAGACAGGTATCCTGGTCAGGAATATATAGACAGGTATCCTGGTCAGGAATATATAGACAGGTATCCTGGTCAGGAATATATAGACAGGTATCCTGGTCAGGAATATATAGACAGGTATCCTGGTCAGGAATATATAGACAGGTATCCTGGTCAGGAATATATAGACAGGTATCCTGGTCAGGAATATATAGACAGGTATCCTGGTCAGGAATATATAGACAGGTATCCTGGTCAGGAATATATAGACAGGTATCCTGGTCAGGAATATATAGACAGGTATCCTGGTCAGGAATATATAGACAGGTATCCTGGTCAGGAATATATAGACAGGTATCCTGGTCAGGAATATATAGACAGGTATCCTGGTCAGGAATATATAGACAGGTATCCTGGTCAGGAATATATAGACAGGTATCCTGGTCAGGAATATATAGACAGGTATCCTGGTCAAGAATATATAGACAGGTATCCTGGTCAGGAATATATAGACAGGTATCCTGGTCAGGAATATATAGACAGGTATCCTGGTCAGGAATATATAGACAGGTATCCTGGTCAGGAATATATAGACAGGTATCCTGGTCAGGAATATATAGACAGGTATCCTGGTCAGGAATATATAGACAGGTATCCTGGTCAGGAATACATAGACAGGTATCCTGGTCAGGAATATATAGACAGGTATCCTGGTCAGGAATATATAGACAGGTATCCTGGTCAGGAATATATAGACAGGTATCCTGGTCAGGAATATATAGACAGGTATCCTGGTCAGGAATACATAGACAGGTATCCTGGTCAGGAATATATAGACAGGTATCCTGGTCAGGAATACATAGACAGGTATCCTGGTCAGGAATACATAGACAGGTATCCTGGTCAGGAATATATAGACAGGTATCCTGGTCAGGAATATATAGACAAGTATCCTGGTCAGGAATATATAGACAGGTATCCTGGTCAGGAATATATAGACAGGTATCCTGGTCAGGAATATATAGACAGGTATCCTGGTCAGGAATATATAGACAGGTATCCTGGTCAGGAATATATAGACAGGTATCCTGGTCAGGAATATATAGACAGGTATCCTGGTCAGGAATATATAGACAGGTATCCTGGTCAGGAATATATAGACAGGTATCCTGGTCAGGAATATATAGACAGGTATCCTGGTCAGGAATATATAGACAGGTATCCTGGTCAGGAATATATAGACAGGTATCCTGGTCAGGAATATATAGACAGGTATCCTGGTCAGGAATATATAGACAGGTATCCTGGTCAGGAATACATAGACAGGTATCCTGGTCAGGAATACATAGACAGGTATCCTGGTCAGGAATACATAGACAGGTATCCTGGTCAGGAATACATAGACAGGTATCCTGGTCAAGGACAACATGGCAACAACAACACCCTGCCACCAACACTAACAACAACAACAACATGGCACCAACAACACCCTGCCACCAACACTAACAACAACAACAACATGGCAACAACAACACCCTGCCACCAACACTAACAACAACAACAACATGGCAACAACAACACCCTGCCACCAACACTAACAACAACAACAACATGGCAACAACAACACCCTGCCACCAACACTAACAACAACAACAACATGGCAACAACAACATAGCATAAACAACAACAGCAACAAGTCTGGCGAATCAACAAATAAATTTTTAAGTGTCCAATTTTCTTTGTGCCTGAGTGTGACTGTTCTTGTTCTCCGCCACGTGTTAACAACTGTCTTTGTTCTCTTTGTCCTTTTTCCTTGCTTAAGAGTTGCTGGAGTTATGTAAATATGAACGACATTGAGACGACCTTTGTTAACTAGTGTATGAGGTGAGGACAAGGTCGTGTGTGTTTGTGTGTGTGTGTGTGTGTGTGTGTGTGTGTGTGTGTGTGTGTGTGTGTGTGTGTGTGTGTGTGTGTGTGTGTGTGTTTTGTGTGTGTGTGTGTGTGTGTGTGTGTGTGTGTGTGTGTGTGTGTGTGTGTGTGTGTGTGTGTGTGTGTGTGTGTGTGTGTGTGTGTGTGTGTGTGTGTGTGTGTGTGTGTGTGTGTGTGTGTGTGTGTGTGTGTGTGTGTGTGTGTGTGTGTGTGTGTGTGTGTGTGTGTGTGTGTGTGTGTTGTGTGTGTGTGTGTGTGTGTGTGTGTGTGTGTGTGTGTGTACTCACCTATTTGTACTCACCTATTTGTACTCACCTATTTGTGGTTGCAGGGGTCGAGTCCTAGCTCCTGGCCCCGCCTCTTCACCGGTTGCTACTAGGCCCTCTCTCTCCCCGCTCCATGAGGTTTATCAAACCTCGTCTTAAAACTGTGTATGGTTCCTGCCTCCACTACGTCATTTTCTAGGCTATTCCACTGCCTTACAACTCTATGACTGAAGAAATACTTCCTACTATCTCTCTGACTCATTTGTGTCTTCAACTTCCAATTGTGGCCTCTTGTTTCTGTGTCCCCTCCCTGGAACATCCTGTCTTTGTCCACCTTGTCTATTCCACGCAGTATTTTATATGTCGTTATCATGTCTCCCCTGACCCTCCTGTCCTCCAGTGTGGTCAGGCCGATTTCCCTTAATCTTTCCTCATAGGACATTCCCCTTAGCTCTGGAACTAACCTTGTCGCAAACCTTTGTACTTTCTCTAGTTTCTTGACGTGCTGTATCAAGTGCGGGTTCCAAACAGGTGCTGCATACTCCAGTATGGGCCTGACATACACGGTGTACAGTGTCTTGAATGATTCCTTATTAAGGTATCGGAATGCTGTTCTCAGGTTTGCCAGGCGCCCATATGCTGCAGCAGTTATCTGATTGATGTGTGCTTGCGGAGACATGCTCGGTGTTATACTCACCCCAAGATCTTTCTCCTTGAGTGAGGTTTGCAGTCTTTGGCCACCTAGCCTATACTCTGTCTGTGGTCTTCTGTGCCCCTCCCCCATCTTCATGACTTTGCATTTGGCAGGATTAAATTCGAGAAGCCATTTGCTGGACCAGGTGTCCAGTCTGTCCAGGTCTCTTTGAAGTCCTGCCTGGTCCTCATCAGATTTAATTCTCCTCATTAACTTCACATCATCTGCAAACAGGGACACTTCTGAGTCTAACCCTTCCGTCATGTCGTTCACATATACCAAAAATAGCACTGGTCCTAGGACCGACCCCTGTGGGACCACGCTCGTCACAGGTGCCCACTGTGATACATCATTACGTACCATGACTCGTTGTTGCCTCCCTGTCAGGTATTCTCTGATCCATTGCAGTGCCCTTCCTGTTATATGCGCCTGGTGCTCTGTGTGTGTGTGTGTGTGTGTGTGTGTGTGTGTGTGTGTGTGTGTGTGTGTGTGTGTGTGTGTGTGTGTGTGTGTGTGTGTGTGTGTGTGTGTGTGTGTGTGTGTGTGTGTGTGTGTGTGTGTGTGTGTGTGTGTGTGTGTGTGTGTGTGTGTGTGTGTGTGTTGTGTGTGTGTGTGTGTGTGTGTGTACTCATCTATTTGCACTCATCTATTTGTGGTTGCACGGGTCGATTCATAGCTCCTGTCCTCTCCTTCTCCCTGACTGCTACTGGGCCCTCTCTCTCCCTGCTCCACGAGCTTTATCAAACCTCGTCTTAAAACTATGTATGGTTCCCGCCTCCACTACGTCCCTTCCTAGGTTATTCCACGGCCTGGCTACTCTATGACTGAAGAAATACTTCCTAACATCCCTTTGACTCATCTGTGACCCCTTCTTTCTGTGTCCCATCTCTGGAACATCCTGTCTCTGTCCACCTTGTCTATTCCGCGCAGTATTTTATATGTCGTTATCATGTCTCCCCTGACCCTCCTGTCCTACAGTGTCGCCAGGCCAATTTCCCTTAACCTTTCTTCGTAGGACAATCCCCTTAGCTCTGGGACTAGTCTTGTTGCAAACTTTTCCACTTTCTCTAATTTCTTAACGTGCTTAACCAGGTGTGAGTTCCAAACTGGTGCTATATACTCCAGTATGGGCCTGACGTATTTGGTGTACAGAGTCTTGAAAGATTTCTTACTGAGGTATCGGAACGCTATCCTTAGGTTTGCCAGAAGTCCATATGCTGCAGCAGTTATCTGATTGATCTGTACCTCAGGAGATGTGCTCGGTGTTATATTCACCCCCAGATCTTTTTCCTTGAGTGAGGTTTGCAGTCTTTGGCCACCTAGACTGTACTCTGTCTGCGGTCTTCTTTGCCCTTCCCCGATCTTCATGACTTTGCATTTGGTGGGGTTAAATTCAAGGAGCCAGTTGCTGGACCAGGCTTGTGTGTGAGTGTGTGTGTGTGTGTGTGTGTGTGTGTGCACAAGCACATCTGTGCACCATTTGGTGCACACTAGTAGTAAATATTAGCATTAATTTCGTGTTTTATGCATCAAACTGATCTCCAGAACCAGGAAGAAAAAACAAGGAAGAGGAAGACAAGGACATTAGTGTCTTCATTACCGGTAATCTGACGAATAATATGTGCAACACCTAGGTGTCTTTATTGATGAAAAAGACATGTGCAACACCTAAGATTCTTTACTTAAGTGACATTTCGCCCACCATTGGTTTTATTAACTAAAAACAGTGAAGTCAATGGTAAAAGTTAGGATGGTGAAGCAGTTGGTAATGGGAATACATGTGAGCGGGGCCCGACTAGTGAAGCCAGGCCCTCAAGTGACAATAACACTTCTATAACTTTCCCTACCCCTTCTATAACTTCCCCTACCCCCCTCTATAACTTCCCACACCCCATTCTATAACTTCTCCTACCCCCTCTATAACTTCCCCCAACCCCCTCTATAACGTCCTCAGCCCCTCAATAACTCCCCCAACCTCCCCTCTGTAACTTCCCCAACCCCCTCTATAACTTCCCCCACCCCCTCTATAACTTCCCCAACCCCCTCTATAACTTCCCCAACCCCCTCTGTAACTTCCCCTACCCCCTCTATAACTTCCCCCACCCCCTCTATAACTTCCCCCCCTCTATAACTTCCCCCACCCCCTCTATAACTTTCCTAACCCCCTCTATAACTTCCCCACCCCTCTATAACTTCCCCCACCCACTCTATAACTTCCCCCACCCCCCCTATAACTTCCCCTCTATAGCTTCCCCCCCCTCTCTATAACTTCCCCCACCCCCTCTATAACCCCCTCTATAACTTCCCCTCTGTAACTTCCCCTACCCCCTCTATAACTTCCCCCACCCCCTCTATAACTTCCCCCCCTCTATAACTTCCCCAACCCCCTCTATAAACTTCTCCCCAACCCCCTCTGTAACTTCCCCTACCCCCTCTATAACTTCCCCCACCGCCTCTATAACTTCCCCCCTCTATAACTTCCCCAACCCCCTCTATAACTTCCCCCACCCCCTCTATAACTTCCCCAACCCCCTCTATAACTTCCCCACCCCTCTATAACTTCCCCCACCCCCTCTATAACTTCCCCACCCCCTCTATAACTTCCCCCACCCCCTCTATAACTTCCCCAACCCCCTCTATAACTTCCCCCACCCCCTCTATAACTTCCCCAACACCCTCTATAACTTCCCCCACCCCCTCTGTAACTTCCCCCACCCCCTCTATAACTTCCCCCACCCCTCCCCCTTTTAACGATGCCCTTGACGTGTTTACACCAATAATTCGACCGAAGGCAACAGGTTAGGCAGAAAAAAATACAGACATGAGACAGAATTGTGTGCGTGTGAAGTGACGTCACGCCCCTCCACCCCCATCTCCCCCACCACGACCCCCACCACCACCCTCCAACCTCACCCCCTTCCTTCACATAAGTATTCAATATTTTAATAAATAATAATAATAATAATAATAATAATAATAATAATAATAATAATAATAATAATAATAATGATAATAATAATAATAATAATAATAATAATAATAATAATAATAATAATAATAATAATAATAATAATAATAATAATAATAATAATAATAATAATGATAATAATAATAATAATAATAATAATAATAATAATAATAATAATAATAATAATAATAATAATAATAATAATAATAAATCTATTTTTGTACAAGTATATGGTGCAACTTATACAGACCATAGCTGACATCAATGACATACTACTATATAGAAAGTACCATTGTTATGCTGAGCATTTCGGGCAAATTAGGTCAGTTTTGTCCCAGGATGCGACCCACACCAGTCGAATATCACCCAGGTCAACTCATACTCAAATTTCAGTGTTCAGAGATTTGGATGTTGCTGACCAGCTAGTTAATGCTCTGTTGAAGCTCACCAGGGACTCTATAAGAAGCTTACAAGGACTCCATACGTCATGGAGCTCTGTGAAATCTCACAAACGCTCTATAGGAAGTCTTAGAAGTCACAAAGGCTATACACACACTTATTATTATTATTATTATTATTATTATTATTATTATTATTATTATTATTATTATTATTATTATTATTGTTACTATTAAATTCATCACAAAGGGCTAAACCCATACACACAACACACACATACACACACACACACACACACACAACACACACATACACACACACACACACACACACACACACACACAACACACACACACACACACACACACAACAAACACACACACACACATACACACACAACAAACACACACACACACAACAAACACACACACACACAACAAACACACACACACACACACACACACACACACACAACAAACACACACACACACACACACACACACACACACACACACACACACACACACACACGCAATAGTTATACAACCGCAACATCACTAGTTATCATGTGGTAAGATAATAGGTGAATCACTAGCATAACTAACAACTTTGTGTGTTGGCAGGGAGGGAGGTTGGCAGGGAGGGAGGTTGGCAGGGAGGGAGGTTGGCAGGGAGGGAGGTTGGCAGGGAGGGAGGTTGGCAGGGAGGGAGGTTGGCAGGGAGGGAGGTTGGCAGGGAGGGAGGTTGGCAGGGAGGGAGGTAGGCAGGGAGGGAGGTTGGCAGGGAGGGAGGTTGGAAGGGAGGGAGGTAGGCAGGGAGGGAGGTAGGCAGGGAGGGAGGTTGGCAGGGAGGGAGGTTGGCAGGGAGGGAGGTTGACAGGGAGGGAGGTTGGCAGGGAGGGAGGTTGGCAGGGAGGGAGGTTGGCAGGGAGGGAGGTAGGCAGGGAGGGAGGTAGGCAGGAAGGCAGAGAGGGAGGGAGGGAGAATGGCAGGGAGGTAGGTTGGACGACAGAGAGGGAGGGAGGGAGGTAGGTAGGAAGGCAGGGTTACCTGGAGGTTACCTGGAGGTTATTCCGGGGATCAACGCCCCCGCGGCCCGGTCCATGACCAGGCCTCCCGATGGATCAGGGCCTGATCAACTAGGCTGTTACTGCTGGCCGCACGCAGTCCGACGTACGAGCCACAGCCCGGCTGATCCGGCACTGACTTTAGGTATCTGTCCAGCTCTCTCTTGAAGGCAGCCAGGGGCTTATTGGCAATTCCCCTAATGCTTGATGGGAGGCTGTTGAACAGTCTTGGGCCCCGGACACTTATGGTGTTTTCTCTTAGTGTACCAATGGCGCCCCTACTTTTTATTGGGGGCATTTTGCATCGCCTGCCCAGTCTTTTACTTTCGTAGGGAGTGATTTCTGTGTGCAGATTTGGGACCATTCCTTCCAAGATTTTCCAAGTGTAGATAAGATAAGATTATGATATATCTCTCCCTCCTGCGTTCCAACGAGTACAAGTCAAGTGCTTCCAAGCGTTCCCAGTAGTTAAGGTGCTTGACAGAACTTATACGTGCAGTAAAGGATCTCTGTACACTCTCTACATCTGCGATTTCACCTGCTTTGAATGGAGATGTTAATGTACAGCAGTATTCCAGCCTAGAGAGAACAAGTGATTTGAAAAGGATCATCATGGGCTTGGCATCTCTCGTTTTGAAAGTTCTCATTATCCATCCTGTCATTTTCTTTGCACGTGCGATCGTGGCACTGTTGTGATCCTTGAAAGTGAGATCCTCAGACATTACTATTCCCAGGTCCCTTACATTATTTTTCCGCTCTATTGTATGGCCGGAGTCAGTAGTATACTCTGTTCTAGTTATTATCTCCTCCAGTTTTCCATAACGGAGTAGTTGGAATTTGTCCTCATTGAACATCATATTGTTTACCGTTGCCCACTGGAAAACTTTGTTTATATCTTCTTGGAGGTTAACCGCGTCCTCAGCAGATGACAGCCTCATGCAGATCCTAGTATCATCCGCAAAGGATGATACGGTGCTGTGGTGTATATCTCTGTTTATGTCTGATATGAGGATAAGGAATAAGATGGGGGCGAGTACTGTGCCTTGTGGAACAGAGCTCTTCACTATTACAGCCTCCGATTTAACTCTGTTGACCACTACTCTTTGTGTTCGATTTGTTAGGAAGTTGATGATCCATCTCCCCACTTTCCCAGTTATTCCTTTAGCACGTATTTTATGGGCTATTACGCCATGATCGCATTTGTCAAATGCTTTTGCAAAGTCTGTGTATATTACATCTGCATTCTGATTTTCTTCCAGTGCATCCAAGGCCATGTCATAGTGATCCAGTAGTTGTGGTTGTGAGAGGCAGGAGCGACATGCCCTGAACCCATGTTGCCCTGGATTGTGCAGATTTTGGGAATCCAGGTGATTTGCAATCCTGCTTCTTAGCACTCTTTCAAAGATTTTTATGATGTGGGACGTCAGAGCTATTGGTCTATAGTTCTTAGCTAATGCTTTGCTGCCACCTTTATGGAGCGGGGCTATATCCGTTGTTTTAAGTGACTGTGGAATTTCACCCATGTCCAAGCTCCTCCTCCATAGTGTACTTAGGGCACGCGAGAGGGGTTTCTTGCAGTTCTTAATGAAAACAGAGTTCCACGAGTCTGGGCCCGGGGCTGAGTGCATAGGCATGTTGTCAATGGCTTTATCGAAATCTATCGGAGTTAGGGTAATGTCGGAAATCTGGCATACATTTATGGAGTTTTGAGGCTCATTCATGAAGAAATCATTTGGGTCGTCGATCCTCAGACCGATTAGTGGTTCACTAAACACAGAGTCGTACTGGGATTTCAATATTTCACTCATTTCCTTGTTGTCATCTGTTTAAGTCCCATCCTGTCTGAGTAAGGGCCCGATACTAGATGTGGTATTTGCCTTGTTTTTGGCATATGAAAAGAAATATTTTGAATTTCTTTCAATTTCACTAATAGCTTTAAGCTCCTCCTGCCTCTCCTGGTTCCTGTAAGAGTCATTTAGCTTAAGTTCGATAGTTTCCACTTCCCTGGTCAGTGCCTCCTTTCGTGTATCAGATATTCTAGCACTCCTGAGGAGCTCAGTGACTCTTCGTCGTCTTCTGTAGAGGGAGAGTCTTTTTCTCTCCAGTTTACTCCTGCTCTTCTTCTTTCTTAGGGGAATATGCCTAGAACATGCTTCGGCTACCAGGAAGTTGACCCTTTCAAGGCACTGGTTTGGATCCATGTCATTTAAGACATCTTCCCAACATGTTTCGTTTAGGACATGGTTTACCTGGTCCCAGTTGATGTTCTTGTTGTTGAAATTGTATTTTGTGAAGACACCTTCACAGGTACATGTATTCTGCTGTTCAGGACCCCTATGCATGTACGTCTGGACTTCGATTAGATTGTGATCGGAATTAGTTGTTTTTGATATTCTTATGTCTCCTATCAGGTCCTCATTATTTGTGAAGATAAGGTCAAGTGTGTTTTCTAGTCTTGTTGGCTCCACTATCTGCTGGCTTAAGGTGTGTTTTTCGCAAAGACTTAGTAGCTCATGTGTGTGTGACCTTTCATCTGTGCTACCTCCGGGGATTGTTTCAGCTATAACACTATTTGCTACATTCTTCCATTTTGTATGCCTTAGTTTGAAATCACCAAGCAGTAAGATGTTTGGGGATGGAGCTGGAAGGTTTTCCAAACAGTAATCGATTTTCAGTAGCTGTTCCTTGAACTGTTGTGAGGTTGCATCTGGTGGCTTGTATACAACCACAATGGCTAGGTTTTGGTTCTCGATCTTTATTGATAGAACTTCAACTACCTCATTTGTGGTGTTCAGCAACTCCGTGCAGATAAGGGACTCTTTGACATACAGGCCAACCCCCCCTTGTTGCCTGTTTTTTCTGTCGCATCTAAAAAGGTTGTAACCACTTATCCATATTTCACTGTCAAAGTGATCTTTTGTGTGAGTCTCTGTGAAGGCTGCAAACATTGCATTAGACTCCACTAGAAGTCCACTGATAAAAGGTATTTTGTTGTTGGTGGATTGCTTAAGGCCCTGTATATTAGCAAATATGAACGAGGTTGTATTCTGTGTTTGTTGGGGGGATTTTGTTATTGGCATCAGTAGTTGTAATTCTGGAGGGCCATGGGTGGCCACTGGCTGCGCCTCCAGTCCAACAAGACTCCAAGGTGGTGGACTATTTTTGTTATTTCCTTCCATTTTCTTTTTTCGTTTCCTGCCACTAAAAAATCACCTGGAGTTGGGTTGTCGTAGCTACTATTGTTTGTCTGGGTGGGAGAGTGGCAGGGAGAGAGGAAGGATGGCAGGAAGCGTGGTAGAAAGGCAGGGAGGAAGAGTGGCGGGGAGAGACGAAGGAAAGCAGGGAGGTAGGTTGGAAGGCAGGAAGGTAGGTTGGAAGGCAGGGAGGTAGGTTGGAAGGCAGGAAGGTAGGTTGGAAGGCAGGGAGATAGGTTGGAAGGCAGAGAGGTAGGTTGGAAGGCATGGAGGTAGGCTGGAAAGCAGGGAGATAGGTTGGAAGGCAGGTAGGTAGGTTGGAAGGCAGGGAGATAGGTTGGAAGGCAGGGAGGTAGGTTGGAAGGCAGGGATTTAGGTTGGAAGGCAGGGAGGTAGGTTGGAAGGCAGGGAGGTAGGTTGGAAGGCAGGAAGATAGGTTGGAAGGCAGGGAGGTAGGTTGGAAGGCAGGGAGGTAGGTTGGAAGGCAGGGAGATAGGTTGGAAGGCAGGGAGGTAGGTTGGAAGGCAGGGAGGTAGGTTGGAAGGCAGGAAGATAGGTTGGAAGGCAGGGAGGTAGGTTGGAAGGCAGGGAGGTAGGTTGGAAGGCAGGGAGATAGGTTGGAAGGCAGGGAGGTAGGTTGGAAGGCAGGGAGGTAGGTTGGAAGGCAGGGAGCTAGGTTGGAAGGCAGGGAGATAGGTTGGAAGGCAGGGAGGTAGGTTGGAAGGCAGGGAGGTAGGTTGGAAGGCAGAGAGGTAGGTTGGAAGGCAGGGAGATAGGTTGGAAGGCAGGGAGGTAGGTTGGAAGGCAGGGAGGTAGGTTGGAAGGCAGGGAGGTAGGTTGGAAGGCAGGAAGGTAGGTTGAAAGGCAGGGAGGTAGGTTGGAAGGCAGGGAGGTAGGTTGAAAGGCAGGGAGGTAGGTTGGAAGACATAGAGGTAGGTTGGAAGGCAGGGAGGTAGGATGGCAGGGAGGGAGGGAGGATGGCAGTGAGAGAGGTACGAAGGCAGGGAGGTAGGAAGGCAAGGAGGAAGGGAGGGAGGTAGGAAGGCAAGGAGAAAGGGAGAGAGGTAGGAAGGCAGGCAGAAAGGCAGGGAGGGAGGCAGACAGGGAGAGAAACAGACAAGGAGAGAGAGAGAGGAAGAGCGACAGGAGGACAGGGAGGGAAATAGACAGGGAGGGAAGGAGAGAGGGAAGGAGAGAGGGAGGGAGGTAGAGAGGTAGAGGGAGACAGGGAAAGAAACAGACAAGGAGAGAGAGAGGAAGAGTGACAGGAGGACAGGGAGGGAAATAGACAGGGAGGGAAGGAGAGAGGGAAGGAGAGAGGGAGGGAGGTAGACAGGTAGAGGGAGACAGGGAAAGAAACAGACAAGGAGAGAGAGAACAGATACAGGCAGACAGGGAGGGAGGCAGACAGGGAGGAAGGGAGAGAGGGAGGGAGGTAGACAGGCAGACACAAGCATAGTAGACAGTGTGGTCAAGGTGTTCCCAAGGGCACCCGCCCACCCTTACTCCCTGCCTGGATAAGGGCACCTCCCCCTACTCTTACCCTCCCTTACCCCTCCCCATTCTCCACAAGGGGAAAAGTGTGAGGATCTTCAATACCCCATTAACACCCCATTATTTTATGTCTCAGGAGAAATGGGTGAAATAGAGATTAATTTTTAAGACCCATTTTAAAAAAAAAATGGCTATTAAAAAACGTTCAATATAATAACTTCTAAAGGTTAAATTACAATATAAATTGTAATTTAACCTTTGTAATTTACACTGTAAATAATAAATTACTTGTAATTTACAAAGGTTGTAATTTACACTGTAATGCCGTTACACTGAATCACCTGTGGCCACACAGGTGATGCACAGGTGCAGGTCACCGCAGGCTCATGCAGAACACCTGTGTCAGCCTCTCTCAAGGACCGTGGCTAGGTTGGTAGCACACTCACCTCACATATTGAGTGCCTGTGGTTCGATCCCCCTTGTCACCTCGTATGATGTGTGGTATTATGAATCATACGTGTGGTATTTAAAATCATACATGTGGTATCACATCATACCGACAGAACAAGGCAGAACACACACACACACACACACACACACCCACACACACACACACACAAGTGTAACACCTAGGTGCATTTATTTGGTGATGCAAAATGACCACAGTGAGAAAAAAATCGTAAAAATTCATGGGCTTTCGTGAAAACACTTGCAATTTCACTGCATTTTCACTGTTGTTATTTTGTATATTTTGAGATCACCTGTTTACTGTGATCCTATTTTAAGATTCGTCGCCCACCAGTGACTTTGTAGTTTAATATTGAGATGCTATACGTCATGTCTGTGGTGATCATGTTGTATATCATCTCTGTATTCAGTTGAAATAGCCAGTAACTGGCCAAAGTTTCTGACGATAATCCAGGTGTTTCACGTGTTAAATTCCTCACTGGTTGGGGCGAAAAGTGCAAAATATCGATACGATGGAAAGAGAGACTCAAATATAGCAACGTTTCGACCACACAGAGGGATTTATCATGGAGAGAGTTCCGGGGGTCAACTCCCCCGCGGCCCGGTCTGGAACCAGGCCTCATGGTGGATCAGAGCCTGATCAACCAGGCTGTTACTCAACTTTATTCCGAAACGTTTCGCCTACACAGTAGGCTTCTTCAGTCGATTACAGAAAATAGGCAGGAACAGTAGAGATGTGAAGACGATGTAATCAGGAGGCCTGGTCACAGACCGGGCCGCGGGGGCGTTGACCCCCGAAACTCTCTCCAGGTAAACTCCAGTCCATCACCCTTGTAGTCGTAGAATTTGAGGTTGTCAGTCCCTCGGCCTGGAGAAGTTCGGTTCCATAGTCAGGAACTATCTGAAGATCAAGCGACAGTGCGGAGACTTAAATACTGTCGGAAGGAGAGGTAGTAGTAGTAGTAGTAGTGAGAATGTGACAACTGAGAGGTCATGTCCCTCTCAGATCCAACCCTTCTCACTTGAAAAGCTTGTCCAAGGTGTTTTCTGTACCAAGATGCCATGTGTTGCAGTGTCTGACAAGATGAACATCAAAATGGTATACAATACCGACAGGTTGTTAGGTAAGACACATATGCAACAGCTTTTCAAGTGAGAAGGGTTGGATCTGAGAGGGACATGACCTCTCAGTTGTCACATTCTCACTACTACTACTACTACTACCTCTCCTTCCGACAGTATTTAAGTCTCCGCACTGTCGCTTGATCTTCAGATAGTTCCTGACTATGGAACCGAACTTCTCCAGGCCGAGGGACTGACAACCTCAAATTCTACGACTACAAGGGTGATGGACTGATTACATCGTCTTCACATCTCTACTGTTCCTGCCTATTTTCTGTAATCGACTGAAGAAGCCTACTGTGTAGGCGAAACGTTTCGGAATAAAGTTGTCTAACTGTTGCATATGTGTCTTACCTAACAACCTGTCGGTATTGTATACCATTTTGATGTTCAGGCTGTTACTGTTGGCCGCACGTAAACCGACGTACGAACCACAGCCCGGCTGGTCAGGTACTGATTTCAGGTGACTGTCCAGTGCTTGTTCCTGTGTCAAACTCGCCATGGTTGCTTAGATCCACTACTGCATTTGTTTACCTGGAGTTTACCTGGAGAGGATTCCGGGGGTCAACGCCCCCAGCGGCTCGGTCTGAGACCAGGCCGTGATGTATTATTGATAAAAGTTAAACAGAAATGTCTTCTTGAGCAGTTGTCTTTGTAAGTGTTTTAAGGAAGGGATTGCTAGTGATGGACCTCGTGGGAGGGACTTGAAGATATGCTTACATCTTTCTTGGAGGAGATAAAGCCTCACTGTGGGTGAAACCTCGCAAAATGAAACCTCAGTGTGAGTGAAACATCGTGAAAGTTTTATTTCTCTGCTTGAAGCATCATTGACTTACCAAGATTATGACTGTGTGTGTATGTGTGTGTGTGTGTGTATGTATGTGTGTGTATGTGTGTGTGTGTGTGTGTGTGTGTGTGTGTGTGTGTGTGTGTGTGTGTGTGTGTGTGTGTATGTGTGTGTGTGTGCAGCCTCCTCCGTGCACCAGTGCACCACAGAGTCACCTTAACTGTACAGGTAAGTGCACAACAGGAAGCCGACCATCTCAACCTTCTCCTCCTCCCACGGGAGACTAACCTCTCACGCTCAGAGTTACAATTATATCTGCCAGTTACAACTCTGACTGCTAGTTATAACTATGCTAACTAAAACTGCTAGTTATTCTTCTGGCTGCCAATTATAACGCTACTTGCTAGTTACAATACCAACTGCTAGTTTTAACTGCCAGTTACAGATTTAACTGCTAGTTACAACTCTAGGTGATACATCTGTAACGAGAAGAACGGATAATAACCCAGATTAACCCAAGAGTGCTAAGCAACGTGGCTTATTTCCGTTGTGGTCGTTAGGTTCTCTTCTCCAGGAAGTCACCCCTTCAACACCTGACTCCTAGGTACATATTTACTGCTAGGTAAACAGGTGCAAGGGGACTTACACCCAGGTACCCAATCACTGTTAGATAAAGAGAGGGACAGTTGGTATAGTAGGTGTAAGTCTCGGTAACTATTGCCTGCTAGGTGAAGAGGGACAGCAGGTGCAAGGAGACAAGCGCCTAGGCGCCTACCTACTGCTAGGTAAATAAGGAATAGCAGGTGTTGGAAACCCGTTGGGGCCTAGCAAAGTAGACCTGAGGGGGCGTGTTTGGGGGTCCCAATCTGGTTAGGGCCTCTTGTCATGAACGCTGCCTAGGGGCCAATTCGCTAACACCACCCAACGGTAAACAGCGGTACACAACGGCCCACAAACAACGGTAGAGGCAGTGAGGTCGCCAACGGTAGTGTCTCCTGAAGTCTTGCTATAACGTGGAGGACGGAGGCTGCTTAGCTGTTTACAACGGAGAGCTGTCTGTTTGATGCCCCTAAAACTACAGATTTCAGTGGTTTTTGGGCCCAGGTGTCTCCAGGGGACTCACTGCTAGGTCACCTTCACCTGGGTTGCCGAAACGTCATCTTATCCTTGGCTTAAAACTACTCATATATTATTTTTATGGATACTGGGAAGCTCTAGATTCTTAAGGGGTCATATGGGAGGAAATTAGGATTGATCCACCCCAGAGAAAGGTAGCAGGATGCATACATGATCAAGGCACCACCCTGAAGGGCAATGAGAGGGTACGAGATCAAGGCACCACTCTGAAGGGCAATCAGAGGGTACGAGATCAAGGAGGTGTGTGCTTTAAGAATCAAGGACACTCAGGCGCTCAATTCTAGGATTGGTATTGTGCTTCCTACACTCTATCTACTTCCTGGTGCAGTTAAACATGTAAGACAATGCTGCTTTGAAAGTTAGCTTTGCTCTCTCTCTCTCTCTCTCTCTCTCTCTCTCTCTCTCTCTCTCTCTCTCTCTCTCTCTCTCTCTCTCTCTCTCTCTCTCACTCTCTCTCTTTTCCCCCTAGATCGCGTCAAGGTATAAAACTATCACAATCAAAGGACTAACTGGTAAGACTTGTTAAATAAATCAAACTTCCCCACCAGTCGTCTTCCCTCAGGTTAAAACTGGTTAAGTCTCTCGTACATCTTCCACGAATATTCAAGGTTAACTGAATCCTACAGTCACCTTCTCGTTATATATATATATATATATATATATATATATATATATATATATATATATATATATATATATATATATATATATATATATATATATATATATATATATATATATATATATATATATATATATATATATATATATATATATATATATATATATATATATATATATATATATATATACGAATGTTTCTCTTTTTAAATTTAGTAATTTATCCATAACAAAGGGTTACTAGCCCTTTGCTCCCGGCATTTTAGTCGCCTCTAACAGGGCGAGTGGTAATAGTTACTTAAATTACATTACGAAAGATAATGATAGAGCATATGTCTAGTTATCACATACGAAAGCTGAAGGGAAAAATCTGAGACAAGAACAGGAGTAAGACAGGATACGAACAACAGATTTCAGGAACTGTTTACCATAATGCCGTGAAGATCACCTTGTATGAGGTGCCGTTTTTTAGTACAAGTTTGGAAGTGGTTGGCAGAGTGGTGGTGACCTTCGGAATTTTTAGGCAGACAGTTCCAGATTTTAAGGGTCTTTTATGTGCATTAAGTTGGTACTCAAGGTAAGTCAGACGCCGGGGAAATCAGACTGTGATGAATGGTTTGAAAAACCGACAAGTTGTAAAATTGAGACACTTATGCAACTTATGTGTTGTATAAGTGTCTCAATTCTACAACTTGTCGATTCTTCAAACCATTCATCACAACTGTCAGACACTGCAGCATCATGGGATCTTGTTACAAAGAATTCTTCAACACTTTATCAACATGTCGGTTCTCTGAACCATTCATCTACAAACTTGTTCAACCTTTGGACGAAGACCTACTTCGACTAGTGGTTGGTACCACTATGACCTCACCTCCTCCTGCTTCACCTCACCTCACTACAGTATATAAGCCACGTCTACGGCCCTATGCTGTACATTCTACAAGACTGATGGACTGAACACATCGACTCCAGGCTGAGGATCTGATTACCTCAAACTCCTCCTCTCCTTACGGCTTTCTACTTTGTATTGGACTGATGAAGCCACTGTGGCGAAACGTTTCCTGAATAAAGATTCCCATATGTTGCATAAGTGTCTCAATTCGGAAATCAGATTTTTGAGTTTTGTATCATATCTGTGAGTTCTGTTGCGGCCATCCAGGTAGAGTGTCACAGTAAGATGTATATTCGGATTAATCAATGATTTTCCTTTTTATACATAGTATACACAGTAGTATGAGTGAGTGTTATGTAATTGAGCAAGTTTAAACGTCTGAAAAATGGGGAAGTGTGTTGTCTGGCACTAAACCGAGTGATTGCTGGATTTTGTGGTCTAGTGCTGTAAAGCGTCATGCGTTTTCTCTCACCATGAGACAGGCCAAAACAGCATGGGTTCGACTCCTTGGCTAGTGTAGTGTTGTTATTGATCAATACCACTCGTTCCGTGGGTACAATAATAAATAAATATATATATATATATATATATATATATATATATATATATATATATATATATATATATATATATATATATATATATATATATATATATGTGTGTGTGTGTGTGTGTGTGTGTGTGTGTGTGTGTGTGTGTGTGTGTGTGTGCATGTTTCTCACAGTTAAACACACAGATTTTAATATAGGAATAATTCAGTGTGATAACTTTGTAATGTAAACCTACGAGGAAGAGGAGGAAGAGGAGAAGAAATAGAAGGAGGAGAAGAAAGAGGAAGAGGAGGTGTAAGAGGAGGAGAGCACGAGGGGATGAAACACATATATATTTGACCTTGAGTGTGGCCCTGCTTGGGGTGGGGTGTTGTGATGCTCCCCTCCTCTTACCTCATAACATTTCACACTCATCCTTACACATACACACACAGGAGGGACAGGGGGGACATGATAATGACATATAAAATACTGAGAGGAATTGACAAGGTGGACAGGGACAGGATGTTCCAGATATGTGACACAGCAACAAGAGTCACTGTTGGAAGCTGAAGACTCAGATGAATCACAGGGATGTTAAGAAGTGTTTCTTCAGTCACAGAGTTGTCAGGAAGTGGAATAGTCTGGAGAGTGATGTAGTGGAGGCAGGATCCATACATAGCTTTAAGAAGAGGTATGATAAAAGTCATGGAGTAAGGAGAGAGTGGACCTAGTGGCGACCAGTGAAGAGGACGGGGCCAGGAGCTGTGACTCAACCCCTGCAAGCACAGATAGGTAAGTACACATACAGTTCAGATGAATCTCATTACCGCAACATCTCTGCTCCACCTTCAGATCGTGGTCACCTTATTTTCCAGTTCCAGGACTCAAGTCTACCTAACCGGTTTTCCTGGACCCCCTCCGTAAATGTTACTTTGCTCACGTTACAACAACGCGTCAGGTTACAAAAACCACTCTTGTCTCCACCCACTACTATCTAACACCCTCAGCAATCCTGTTGTACGTTCATGCTCCTAGCACTTAAAATCTCCTTTAATCCCATCTACCCTTAATCTCCTTTAATCTCCA
Source organism: Cherax quadricarinatus (assembly GCF_038502225.1). Classification (NCBI taxonomy): domain Eukaryota; kingdom Metazoa; phylum Arthropoda; class Malacostraca; order Decapoda; family Parastacidae; genus Cherax; species Cherax quadricarinatus. Next base: position 1,305,380 of record NC_091358.1, read on the forward strand.
TCTACCCTTCCTCAGACGATTGCTACCCTTCCTACCCTTCACCCCAGATTTATATACCCTCTTAGTCATTCTGTTTTCATCCATCCTCTTTAAGAGCTCAAACTACCTAGACCACTACTCCACGACCCTCTGAATAATACATTTTGTAACTCAATACCTTCTAATCTCCACGCTCCGAATTCTTTGCATATTTACAAAACACATTGCCTTCACGCATGACATCACTGCCTCCAGGCTCCACTTCGCTGTAATATTTAAAACCCATGCTTGACACTCATACAGCAGTGGCGATACCACTATACTCTGGTAAATTGACCTTTTTTTGGCTCCATAAAGTTCTTTGTCTCCACATATTTCTCATTGCACTACCCACCATTCCACTCTTCTGTTTTATTGTTCACTTAATCTTCCATAGACATATCTGCCCACAAGTCTTCTTCCAGGCGTCTGTACACATGCACTTCAACCAGTCTTTAATTGCCTAGATTGTCTGTAACTTTCATCATCTTGCTCTTTCCTAATTTCACTTTTGATTTCCTTCTTTTGCACTCACTCCCAAATTCCTCCAGCAACCTTTGCAGCCTCTTTTCAGAATCTGCTAAAAGAACAGTGTCATCGGCAAAAAGCAACTGTGACAACTCACACTTATATCAGATTCATAAAATTTTAAATCCCACACCTCTTCCCAATACCCCAATTTTCATTTCTTTTTACAGCCTCTGCTATGAATATATTAATCAACCATGACGTCCTCATAGGCCCCTCCCCAACGCCTACATTACTAAAAAAGTCATATTCTCTCTCCCACATATCACTAACCTAGTCTCACTATCCGTTCCAAAATCTAAAATCTTTACAAATATTAGTAACCTATCACATAATCCCCACATTCACAACATCGTCCACATTGTTGTACCATCCATTACATTATCCTTTTCTGTATCCAGAATTTATGTAAGTAGAGTTCACTCATATGTTTAATTGTAAACACTTGGTCCACACCTCCCTTATCCTTCCTACAACCTTCTCTTTGTTTCTCTGCAGTTCTAATCTTTATCTTACCTATAATTCCTTCAATAATAACTCTTAAACTTTACCTAGCATAATCAACAGGCTTATTACCCTATAATTCTTACACTCTCTTTTATTATCCCATTTTCTCCTATACAAAGGAACTCTTCATGTTATCTGACATATATCAATAACAACACTGCACTAGCCAAGGATTCGAACCCATGTTGTAATGGCCCGCCATTGTGAGCGACGTCATGTGCTTCTCGCTCACAATAGCGGGCGAGTAAAACATGGGTTCGAATCCTTGGCTAGCGCAGTGTTGTAAGTGATCAATATATACATATATATATGTATATATATATATATATATATATATATATATATATATATATATATATATATATATATATATGTATATATATATATAATTTTTTTAGTGAATAAAGAAGAAAAATATAATTGCATTTCCGTGTTTTTCATTTTTTAATTATTTATTTTTCGAAAAGCTAAATTAGAAAATATTACAAATGAACAATTTACTGAGCGTAAATTTCTGAAAATTTGAAATATTTAGAAACAAATTTTGAAAAATAAAATCAGAGAGAAAAAATAAATAGTATTTAAAAAATCTGTTTTTTTGTTAACACAAAAAATATTGGGAAAAAAACCTCTTCCTTTTTCCCCAAAAATGGGGCAAAAAATACACTTTTTTTTCCTAAGGGAAGAAAATATAGAAGGAAATAAATACTGACATAAACTCAACTTGTCAAAGATCAGAGAAAAATAATGTACACATTGTGAATGTTCTAATGTACACATAACTTATGTACACGTAACTTGTGTACACACATTACATAACTTGTGTATACATGACGTGTGTATGTATTACTTATATGTACATAACCCATGTACATAAGTGTACATTAGATTTGTGCTCACCTAGTTGTGATTGCAGGGTCGAATCACAGCTCCTGTGTCTGTATATCTGGGTACACATTACTTGCATAAGTGAGGAATCACATAAGTCGTGTTAATATAATTCTATGTGAAAGATCCATGTGCACGTCTCCTGTGTGCACATGACTGGTGTACACGAGGGATCACATAACACGGACGTGTGGAAGAAACCAGAGATATACTGTCAAGGTCACTGTGTGTGTGTGTGCATGTGTGTGTGTGTGTGTGTGTGTGTGTGTGTGTGTGTGTGTGTGTGTGTGTGTGTGTGTGTGTGTGTGTGTGTGTGTGTGTGTGTAAACGGGATGGTTTTATGACCAGCACAAGTGTCGCAGTAACAACTGTGACCCTCCTCTCTCTCTCTCTCTCTCTCTCTCTCTCTCTCTCTCTCTCTCTCTCTCTCTCTCTCTCTCTCTCTCTCTCTCTCTCTCTCTCTCTCTCTCTCTCTCTCTCTCTCTCTCTCTCTCATTCCACAACACCACAAGGCTTCATGATGCATCTGTTATCATACCACGTACTGGTACGATAACAGAGGGACCATGAGAATTCCTGTGGTTGTGACCTGAGACTACAGGGTCACAGTTGTTGGTGCTGTCAAAGCCATTGTAAAATCATCCCGAGGATTGATTGGCAACGCTCTCGCCTCACACACACTGAGTGTGCGGGGTTCGACCCCCAATACGGGTAGAAGAGCTGGGCGCTTCCTTACATCTGTCTCTGTTCATCTAGCAGTAAGTAGGTACCTGAATGTTTGTCACCTTACACCTGCTGTCCCTCTCCACCTACCGTAAGTAGGCACCTGGGTGTTAGTGAACTGGTGTGGGTGGCATCCTGGGGGGTAAAATTGGAGGATCACACTGGAAACAAGACGCACTTGCTTCCTAGGGTTATCCTGGGTGGCTAACCCTCAGGGTTAAAAATCTGAACAAATCCTGTCTTACCCTTAACCTCCAGGTAACCAGGTAACCCTATTTAGAGCCCTCGTGGCTGAATTGTTACAGCTCTGGGTCTACTACCAGCATGGACCACGGTTCAAGTCCCCATCCCGTTAATTTGTTAATTAACATTAATTCAATACGGCTTATTTTGAGAGTACTGGGGAATCCTTTACAAATAAAAGCAAGGGATACTAAGTCTGGTATCCCTCCCACACTAGTTAACACTGGTATTCCTCATCCCAGAGAACTAACGAGTCGTGAACGGTGTCAGTGCTAATATTGTTATGGCCTCAATTATGCTATAAGACGGACAGTCTATTTTGAAATTTTAATTGAGAGGGAAAGAGTTAAAACCGTAGGGGCCATACAACACCTGCTGAAGAGGACGCAATGAGGTTCGCTCCCTGGAAGTGAAAGGCAGCTCCATCTCATTGAATCAAGAGCTCTTTATCATTATCAAGTCAACCCCCCCCGCCCCACTCTCTTGAGGGAAGTGACCTTGTGAGGGGAGGGGGTGAGGGGGCTCTCCCCTCACTACCGTAGGGAAGAAGGTGACCTTGTTATGGAGGGTGGGTAGGTGTCCTTGCTAGGAGACAGGTGGTTTCCCTGCTAGGAACCACTTACACCTACCCCCCCCCATACCTGCTGAGAGAATTAGGTGTGCTCAAGGACCTAGTGTCTTCCTTGTTGTCCTACGTTCAGTGTCCTTCAGTAGGAGCGGATCCTGATTAGTAGTGTTGGTCAGTCTCTCTCTCTCTCTCTCTCTCTCTCTCTCTCTCTCTCTCTCTCTCTCTCTCAGATGACTCGGCGTTAATGACGATAGTGTAATCGATAGGTTTGAAACTCAATAAACAGTCATCTGGCAGAGGTGAACAAGCAACGTTCAGAGCTCAGTGTTCACCATTCCATGTGGTGAACACGCAACGTTCAGAGCTCAGTGTTCACCATTCCATGTAGTGAATGGGCTGTGCCACCCGTCATAATATTTCTACGTAACTCACGGGAAGAGATGAGTGTGTGATGAGTCAGGCGGAAGAGATGACTCACTTCCCGTAGTGATGCTGCCAGGAATTATCTTGATGCTTTAATCTGAAGATAAAGTTAAGGAAGATAATTGGATTATATGCCTTCTTAAGATTTTCCCTAAGATTTCACAATGAAGAATTTAAGGGGTAATTAAATGGGGTTGTAGGAGGATCACGACTTGAGGGACTTTGTAATAGATAGTTAATTACATAAATGGGACGATCTATTGTTGTTTCTAGAGAGACAGGCACACACACACACACACACACACACACACACACACACACACACACACACACACACACACACACACACACACACACACACACACACACACACACACAGGTGAGTACAGAGCTTCCTCAAGCAAATTTTTTTTTGCCCTCAGTCCAGCTGAATCTATAAGCCAAGGCCGACAAGGACCTGTGAGGCCATCCATAGACCAGGACGAGGAGGAGGAGGAGGAGGGGAGGGAGGAAGAGGGGACGGAACGTCCTTCGTTACTCCCAGCGTAATATGGAGCACCAGGAAGGACATCACACTATAAGGGTCGCTCACTCTCCGAAAAAGCTTTCGTATTATTTACCTCACTGGGGAACTTGTATGCACCAGCAGTGTGTTGCTACACTGTTCTGTATGATAGTTACATTGTGAGAACACCAGCAGTGTGTTGCTACACTGTTCTGTATGATAGTTACATTGTGGGAACACCAGCAGTATGTTGCTACACTGTTCTGTATGATAGTTACATTGTGGGAACACAAGCAGTGTGCTGCTACACTGTTCTGTATGATAGTTACATTGTGGGAACACCAGCAGTGTGTTGCTACACTGTTCTGTATGATAGTTACATTGTGGGAACACCAGCAGTATGTTGCTACACTGTTCTGTATGATAGTTACATTGTGGGAACACCAGCAGTGTGCTGCTACACTGTTCTGTATGATAGTTACATTGTGGGAACACCAGCAGTGTGTTGCTACACTGTTCTGTATGATAGTTACATTGTGAGAACACCAGCAGTGTGTTGCTACACTGTTCTGTGTGATAGTTACATTGTGGGAACACCAGCAGTATGTTGCTACACTGTTCTGTATGATATTTACATTGTGGGAACACCAGCAGTGTGCTGCTACACTGTTCTGTATGATAGTTACATTGTGGGAACACCAGCAGTGTGTTGCTACACTGTTCTGTATGATAGTTACATTGTGGGAACACCAGCAGTATGTTGCTACACTGTTCTGTATGATAGTTACATTGTGGGAACACCAGCAGTGTGCTGCTACACTGTTCTGTATGATAGTTACATTGTGGGAACACCAGCAGTGTGTTGCTACACTGTTCTGTATGATAGTTACATTGTGGGAACACCAGCAGTGTGCTGCTACACTGTTCTGTATGATAGTTACATTGTGGGAACACCAGCAGTGTGCTGCTACACTGTTCTGTATGATAGTTACATTGAGGGGAACACCAGCAGTGTGGTGCTACACTGTTCTGTATGATAGTTACATTGTGGGAACACCAGCAGTGTGTTGCTACACTGTTCTGTATGATAGTTACATTGTGGGAACACCAGCAGTGTGCTGCTACACTGTTCTGTATGATAGTTACATTGTGGGGAACAATTACCAGCAGTGTGCTGCTACACTGTTCTGTATGATAGTTACATTGTGGGAACACCAGCGTGTGTTGCTACACTGTTCTGTATGATAGTTACATTGAATGGGGAACACCAGCAGTGTGTTGCTACACTGTTCTGTATGATAGTTACATTGTGGGAACACCAGCAGTGTGTTGCTACACTGTTCTGTATGATAGTTACATTGTGGGAACACCAGCAGTGTGTTGCTACACTGTTCTGTATGATAGTTACATTGTGGGAACACCAGCAGTGTGTTGCTACACTGTTCTGTATGATAGTTACATTGTGGGAACACCAGCAGTGTGTTGCTATACTAATTTATGATAATTACATTGTGGATTAGTTGCAAATTGTTCCAGCCACGGTACTCTGGTGTGTGTGTGAGTGTGTGTGTACTCACCTAGTTGTACTCACCTAGCTGTACTCACTTAGTTGAGGTTGCAGGGGTCGAGTCCGAGCTCCTGGCCCCGCCTCTTCACTGATCGCTACTAGGTCACTCTCCCTCAACCGTGAGCTTTATCATACCTCTGCTTAAAGCTATGTATGGATCCTGCCTCCACTTCATCGCTTCCCAAACTATTCCACTTATTGTGTGTGTGTGTGTGTGTGTGTGTGTGTGTGTGTGTGTGTGTGTGTGTGTGTGTGTGTGTGTGTGTGTGTGTGTGTGTGTGTGGTTTTTATACATACGAGGCACTTGCGTCACTGGACCTGTCCTCAACGTCAGGTTGCATCATTGCGTGTTCCACCGGACCGGTCCCTTCAAAGGTACTTTGATACTAGTCAAGGGCTCGTGATCCATGGAACATGGAACTGAAGGTATGTTTCTTTACCTCAGATAAGAATTAAATAGTGCGGCCTCTCTCTCTCTCTCTCTCTCTCTCTCTCTCTCTCTCTCTCTCTCTCTCTCTCTCTCTCTCTCTCTCTCTCTCTCTCTCTCTCTCTCTCTCTCTCTCTCTCTCTCTCTCTCTCTCTCTCTCTCTCTCTCTCTCTCTCTCTCTCTCTCTCTCTCTCTCTCTCTCTTTCTCTCTTTCTGTACCAGGAAATGTATGACAGATACCAGGAAGTAGATGTCAGGTACCAGGAAGTAGGTGTCAGGTACCAGGAAGTAGATGTCAGGTACCAGGAAGTAGGTGTCAGGTACCAGGAAGTAGGTGTCAGGTACCAGGAAGTAGGTGTCAGGTACCAGGAAGTAGGTGTCAGGTACCAGGAAGTAGATGTCAGGTACCAGGAAGTAGATGTCAGGTACCAAAAGTAGATGTCAGGTGCCAGGAAGTGAATGTCGGGTACCAGGAAGATGATGCCAGGTACCAGGAAATAGATGCCAGGATACCAGGAAGTAGATATCAGGTACCAGGAAGTAGATGCCATGATACCAGGAAGTAGATGTCAGGTACCAGGAAGTAGATGTCAGGTACCAGGAAGTTGATGCCAAATACCAGGAAGTAGATGCCAGTATACCAGGAAGTTGACGTCATCTACTAGGAAGCAGATGTTAGGTACCAGGAAGTAGGTGTCAGGTGCCAGCAAGTAGTTGTGGAGTATTGTGGGTGACCTTGTGAAGTATTGTGTGTGACCTTGTGGAGTATTGTGGATGACCTTGTGGAGTATTGTGGATGACCTTGTGGAGTATTGTGGATGACCTTGTGGAGTATTGTGGATGACCTTGTGGAGTATTGTGGATGACCTTGTGGAGGGTATTGTGGATGACCTTGTGGAGTATTGTGGATGACCTTGTGGAGTATTGTGGATGACCTTGTGGAGTATTGCGGATGACCTTGTGGAGTATTGTGGATGACCTTGTGGAGTATTGTGGATGACCTTGTGGAGTATTGTGGATGACCTTGTGGAGTATTGTGGATGACCTTGTGGAGTATTGTGGATGACCTTGTGGAGTATTGTGGATGACCTTGTGGAGTATTGTGGATGACCTTGTGGAGTATTGTGGATGACCTTGTGGAGTATTGTGGATGACCTTGTGGAGTATTGTGGATGACCTTGTGGAGTATTGTGGATGACCTTGTGGAGTATTGTGGATGACCTTGTGGAGTATTGTGGATGACCTTGTGGAGTATTGTGGATGACCTTGAAGGTGTATTGCTTGTGGGGTATTGTGTGTGACTTTGTGGAGTACCGTGGGTGACCTTGTGGAGTATTGTGTGTGACCTTGTGGAGTACCGTGGGTGACCTTGTGGAGTACCGTGGGTGACCTTGTGGAGTACCGTGGGTGACCTTGTGGAGTACCGTGGGTGACCTTGTGGAGTACCGTGGGTGACCTTGAAGGTGTATTGCTGGTGGGGTATTGTGGGTAAAGGTATGGAATACCGTGAGGGTAATACCGTGGAGTATTGCCCGATAATATTGCTGAATATTATTCATAATATCTCTGAATATTATGAGTAATATCTCTGAGTATTTTGAGTAATATCTGTGAGTAATATGTGAGTCGCTCACAGACGTGTCAGGCGCCATACCCTAAATAATTCAGTGGTGAGTAATATCCTAGGGAGCCCCTCCCCCTTTGATATCCAGGGGGCGGGGTAGGGAGACCAGGAGCTAGAGTTCAGCCTTGCTTCCTTGGAGTGGGGGAAGGGGAGGGGGTTGCCTTGATGCTGCAGTAGAGGGCTCTTGATTCGAGGATTTGGAAATGGTCTCTCCCTTCCTGGGGGTCAAACAGGAAATTTAATAATAATAATAATAATAATAATAATAATAATAATAATAATAATAATTATTATTATTATTATTATTATTATTATTATTATTATTATTATTATTATTATTATTATTATTATTATTTCATAATGAAATCTAAGCTAATTCAACCTAACTTAGCTGAACTTAAAAATAGCTTAACGAAAGATAGCCTAACTTAACCAAAGTTAGTGTAACTTAGCTTAAATGACGCTAAGAACAATATTAAAGTTGAAAGAATCTAACTTAGGTCACTATGAAGTTTTGGGAGGTTGAAGGTCACTCTGGGTGACCTGTCCAAGGTCACTCCTCAGTGGCACTGCCTTGCACATTTCCGCATGCCTGTGCATGACACTTTAATACGCACTACTGAGTGAACTCTCCGTGTTGTTTACGCTGCAGCTGTGTTACGCATTTTTTACGCCATGCGGTAACGTGCTTTACGCATTACTACGCGTTTCTTTTTGGCTGTATTACGCATTTTTATAGGGTTATTACGCATTTTTATAGGGTTATTACGGTTATTACGCATGCCTGTCCGTACACCCTTTGATATTACGCATACTACACCCTAAAATCTTTCTCAATACGCATATCCTCACCTACAATCTCCTTTAATATTACGCATAACCATACGCTGTTCAATACACCCAGATAATATCTACGCGCCCCACATACGCGCGTATGTGCTATGCTTTTGTCTCGTCAACCTTACGCAGTGTCACGTACACATGCGCTTGACTGTTGCGCACGTAGACACCCACTCAGGTCACCCAGGACGCATGGATACACTATATGCTTGTCGCTAAGGGGGTGTATGCCCCCCTGTGCACTGGTTATCGCGCACAGCAGCGCATGTAACGCATCATGGACACAGGAGGCAGTGCGCCATGCATTATGAAGCTGGCGTCCGCATTCCTGATATTCTTGCAATATTTCTTTCTTTTATTATCCCCTTTTACCTCTCCCTCCCTTCCTTCCACACACACACACACACACACACACACACACACACACACACACACACACACATATATAGTATATATATATATATATATATATATATATATATATATATATATATATATATATATATATATATATATATATATATATATATATATATGTCGTGCCGAATATGTAAAAACTGGCCAATTAGCAAGAACTCAATTAAAATTAATTCCTTTCTGAAATTTTCTCTTATACGTTTAAAGATATATTTTTTTCATTAATGTTAATGTAAAAATTTATAATTTTGCACCAAAAAGAATCTTAGAAAACTTACCTAACCTTATTATAACAAAAGTAATTCATTTTATCCTAACCCGAGTAAATATATTTTAGATTTGCTTACAGTAATTTAATACTAAATAAACACAGTGAAATATATTTTTTTCTTTAGGTTCAGAATGATTTTGGCGAAATTATTGCATACACAAATATTCGCTTGTCCTATATGGCAAGATGAGCATTGCTATTTAAGCCAAGATCGCAAGTTCTGCCTATTCGGCACGACATATATATATATATATATATAAATATAATATTTTATTTTTTTTTTTTTATTATCACACCGGCCGATTCCCACCAAGGCAGGGTGGCCCGAAAAAGAAAAACTTTCACCATCATTCACTCCATCACTGTCTTGCCAGAAGGGTGCTTTACACTACAGTTTTTAAACTGCAACATTAACACCCCTCCTTCAGAGTGCAGGCACTGTACTTCCCATCTCCAGGACTCAAGTCCGGCCTGCCGGTTTCCCTGAATCCCTTCATAAATGTTACTTTGCTCACACTCCAACAGCACGTCAAGTATTAAAAACCATTTGTCTCCATTCACTCCTATCAAACACGCTCAAGCATGCCTGCTGGAAGTCCAAGCCCCTCGCACACAAAACCTCCTTTACCCCCTCCCTCCAACCCTTCCTAGGCCGACCCCTACCCCGCCTTCCTTCCACTACAGACTGATACACTCTTGAAGTCATTCTGTTTCGCTCCATTCTCTCTACATGTCCGAACCACCTCAACAACCCTTCCTCAGCCCTCTGGACAACAGTTTTGGTAATCCCGCACCTCCTCCTAACTTCCAAACTACGAATTCTCTGCATTATATTCACACCACACATTGCCCTCAGACATGACATCTCCACTGCCTCCAGCCTTCTCCTCGCTGCAACATTCATCACCCACGCTTCACACCCATATAAGAGCGTTGGTAAAACTATACTCTCATACATTCCCCTCTTTGCCTCCAAGGACAAAGTTCTTTGTCTCCACAGACTCCTAAGTGCACCACTCACTCTTTTTCCCTCATCAATTCTATGATTCACCTCATCTTTCATAGACCCATCCGCTGACACGTCCACTCCCAAATATCTGAATACGTTCACCTCCTCCATACTCTCTCCCTCCAATCTGATATTCAATCTTTCATCACCTAATCTTTTTGTTATCCTCATAACCTTACTCTTTCCTGTATTCACCTTTAATTTTCTTCTTTTGCACACCCTACCAAATTCATCCACCAATCTCTGCAACTTCTCTTCAGAATCTCCCAAGAGCACAGTGTCATCAGCAAAGAGCAGCTGTGACAACTCCCACTTTGTGTGTGATTCTTTATCTTTTAACTCCACGCCTCTTGCCAAGACCCTCGCATTTACTTCTCTTACAACCCCATCTATAAATATATTAAACAACCACGGTGACATCACACATCCTTGTCTAAGTCCTACTTTTACTGGGAAAAAATTTCCCTCTTTCCTACATACTCTAACTTGAGCCTCACTATCCTCGTAAAAACTCTTCACTGCTTTCAGTAACCTACCTCCTACACCATACACTTGCAACATCTGCCACATTGCCCCCCTATCCACCCTGTCATACGCCTTTTCCAAATCCATAAATGCCACAAAGACCTCTTTAGCCTTATCTAAATACTGTTCACTTATATGTTTCACTGTAAACACCTGGTCCACACACCCCCTACCTTTCCTAAAGCCTCCTTGTTCATCTGCTATCCTATTCTCCGTCTTACTCTTAATTCTTTCAATTATAACTCTACCATACACTTTACCAGGTACACTCAACAGACTTATCCCCCTATAATTTTTGCACTCTCTTTTATCCCCTTTGCCTTTATACAAAGGAACTATGCATGCTCTCTGCCAATCCCTAGGTACCTTACCCTCTTCCATACATTTATTAAACAATTGCACCAACCACTCCAAAACTATATCCCCACCTGCTTTTAACATTTCTATCTTTATCCCATCAATCCCGGCTGCCTTACCCCCTTTCATTTTACCTACTGCCTCACGAACTTCCCCCACACTCACAACTGGCTCTTCCTCACTCCTACAAGATGTTATTCCTCCTTGCCCTATACACGAAATCACAGCTTCCCTATCTTCATCAACATTTAACAATTCCTCAAAATATTCCTTCCATCTTCCCAATACCTCTAACTCTCCATTTAATAACTCTCCTCTCCTATTTTTAACTGACAAATCCATTTGTTCTCTAGGCTTTCTTAACTTGTTAATCTCACTCCAAAACTTTTTCTTATTTTCAACAAAATTTGTTGATAACATCTCACCCACTCTCTCATTTGCTCTCTTTTTACATTGCTTCACCACTCTCTTAACCTCTCTCTTTTTCTCCATATACTCTTCCCTCCTTGCATCACTTCTACTTTGTAAAAACTTCTCATATGCTAACTTTTTCTCCCTTACTACTCTCTTTACATCATCATTCCACCAATCGCTCCTCTTCCCTCCTGCACCCACTTTCCTGTAACCACAAACTTCTGCTGAACACTCTAACACTACATTTTTAAACCTACCCCATACCTCTTCGACCCCATTGCCTATGCTCTCATTAGCCCATCTATCCTCCAATAGCTGTTTATATCTTACCCTAACTGCCTCCTCTTTTAGTTTATAAACCTTCACCTCTCTCTTCCCTGATGCTTCTATTCTCCTTGTATCCCATCTACCTTTTACTCTCAGTGTAGCTACAACTAGAAAGTGATCTGATATATCTGTGGCCCCTCTATAAACATGTACATCCTGAAGTCTACTCAACAGTCTTTTATCTACCAATACATAATCCAACAAACTACTGTCATTTCGCCCTACATCATATCGTGTATACTTATTTATCCTCTTTTTCTTAAAATATGTATTACCTATAACTAAACCCCTTTCTATACAAAGTTCAATCAAAGGGCTCCCATTATCATTTACACCTGGCACCCCAAACTTACCTACCACACCCTCTCTAAAAGTTTCTCCTACTTTAGCATTCAAGTCCCCTACCACAATTACTCTCTCACTTGGTTCAAAGGCTCCTATACATTCACTTAACATCTCCCAAAATCTCTCTCTCTCCTCTGCATTCCTCTCTTCTCCAGGTGCATACACGCTTATTATGACCCACTTCTCGCATCCAACCTTTACTTTAATCCACATAATTCTTGAATTTACACATTCATATTCTCTTTTCTCCTTCCATAACTGATCATTTAACATTACTGCTACCCCTTCCTTTGCTCTAACTCTCTCAGATACTCCAGATTTAATCCCATTTATTTCCCCCCACTGAAACTCTCCTACCCCCTTCAGCTTTGTTTCGCTTAGGGCCAGGACATCCAACTTCTTTTCATTCATAACATCAGCAATCATCTGTTTCTTGTCATCCGCACTACATCCACGCACATTTAAGCAACCCAGTTTTATAAAGTTTTTCTTCTTCTCTTTTTTAGTAATTGTATACAGGAGAAGGGGTTACTAGCCCATTGCTCCCGGCATTTTAGTCGCCTCATACGACACGCATGGCTTACGGAGGAAAGATTCTTTTCCACTTCCCCATGGACAATAGAAGAAATAAAAAAGAACAAGAGCTATTTAGAAAAAGGAGAAAAACCTAGATGTATGTATATATATATATGCATGTGCGTGTCTGTGAAGTGTGACCAAAGTGTTAGTAGGAGTAGCAAGATATCCCTGTTATCTTAGCGTGTTTATGAGACAGAAAAAGAAACCAGCAATCCTACCATCATGCAAAACAATTACAGGTTTTTGTTTCACAGTCATCTGGCAGGACGGTAGTACTTCCCTGGGTGGTTGCTGTCTACCAACCTACTAGACATATATATATATATATATATATATATATATGGTTACCTGGAGGTTATTCCGGGGATCAACGCCCCCGCGGCCAGGTCCATGACCAGGCTTCCCGATGGATCAGGGCCTGATCAACTAGGCTGTTACTGCTGGCCGTACGCAGTCCAACGTACGAGCCACAGCCCAGCTGATCCGGCATTGACTTTAGGCATCTGTCCAGCTCTCTCTTGAAGGCAGCCAGGGGTTTATTGGCAATTCCCCTAATGCTTGATGGGAGGCTGTTGAACAGTTTTGGGCCCCGGACACTTATGGTGTTTTCCCTTAGTGTACCAATGGCGCCCCTACTTTTTATTGGGGGCATTTTTGCATCGCCTGCCCAGTCTTTTACTTTCGTAGGGAGTGATTTCTGTTTGCAGATTTGGAACCATTCCTTCCAAGATTTTCCAAGTGTAGATTATGATATATCTCTCCCTCCTGCGTTCCAACGAGTACAAGTCAAGTGCTTCCAAGCGTTCCCAGTAGTTAAGGTGCTTGACAGAACTTTTACGTGCAGTTTAGGATCTCTGTACACTCTCTAGATCTGCGATTTCACCTGCTTTGTATGGAGATGTTAATGTACAGCAGTATTCTAGCCAAGAGTGAACAAGTGATTTGAAAAGGATCATCATTGGCTTGGCATCTCTCGTTTTGAAAGTTCTCATTATCCATCCTATCATTTTCTTTGCACTTGTGATCGTGGCACTGTTGTGATCCTTGAAAGTGAGATCCTCAGACATTAGTACTCCCAGGTCCCTTACACTATTTTTCCGCTCTATTGTATGGCCGGAGTCAGTAGTATACTCTGTTCTAGTTATTATCTCCTCCAGTTTTCCATAACGGAGTAGTTGGAATTTGTCCTCATTGAGCATCATATTGTTTACCGTTGCCCACTGGAAAACTTTGTTTATATCCTCAGCAGATGACAGCCTCATGCAGATCCTAGTATCACCCGCAAAGGATGATGCGGTGTTGTGGTGTATATCTCTGTCTATGTCTGATATGAGGATAAGGAATAAGATGGGGGCGAGTACTGTGCCTTGTGGAACAGAGCTCTTCACTATGGCAGCCTTCGATTTAACTCTGTTGACCACTACTCTTTGTGTTCGATTTGTTAGGAAGTTGAAGATCCATCTCCCCACTTTCCCAGTTATTCCTTTAGCACGTATTTTATGGGCTATTACGCCATGATCGCATTTGTCAAATGCTTTTGCAAAGTCTGTGTATATTACATCTGCATTCTGATTTTCTTCCAGTGCATCCAAGGCCATGTCATAGTGATCCAGTAGTTGTGAGAGGCAGGAGCGATCTGCCCTGAACCCATGTTGCCCTGGATTGTGCAGATTTTGGGAATCCAGGTGATTTGCAATCCTGCTTCTTAGCACTCTTTCAAAGATTTTTATGATGTGGGACGTCAGAGCTATTGGTCTATAGTTCTTAGCTAATGCTTTGCTGCCACCTTTATGGAGTGGGGCTATATCCGTTGTTTTAAGTGACTGTGGAATTTCACCCATGTCCAAGCTCCTCCTCCATAGTGTACTTAGGGCACGCGAGAGGGGGTTTCTTGCAGTTCTTAATGAAAACAGAGTTCCACGAGTCTGGGCCCGGGGCTGAGTGCATAGGCATGTTGTCAATGGTTTTTTCGAAATCTATCGGAGTTAGGGTAATGTCGGAAATTTGGCATACATTTATGGAGTTTTGAGGCTCATTCATGAAGAAATCATTTGGGTCGTCGATCCTCAGACCGATTAGTGGTTCACTAAACACAGAGTCGTACTGGGATTTCAATATTTCACTCATTTCCTTGTTGTCATCTGTGTAAGTCCCATCCTGTCTGAGTAAGGGCTCGATACTAGATGTGGTATTTGCCTTGTTTTTGGCATATGAAAAGAAATATTTTGAATTTCTTTCAATTTCACTAATAGCTTTAAGCTCCTCCTGCCTCTCCTGGTTCCTGTAAGAGTCATTTAACTGAAGTTCGATAGTTTCCACTTCCCTGGTCAGCGCCTCCTTTCGTGTATCAGATATTCTAGCACTCCTGAGGAGCTCAGTGACTCTTCGTCGTCTTCTGTAGAGGGAGCGTCTTTCTCTCTCCAGTAATCGATTTTCAGTAGCTGTTCCTTGAACTGTTGTGAGGTTGCATCTGGTGGCTTGTATACAACCACAATGACTAGGTTTTGGTTCTCTATCTTTATTGATAGAACTTCAACTACCTCATTTGTGGTGTTCAGCAACTCCGTGCAGATAAGGGACTCTTTGACATACAGGCCAACCCCCCCTTGTTGCCTGTTTTTTCTGTCGCATCTAAAAAGGTTGTAACCACTTATCCATATTTCACTGTCAAAGTGATCT
This sequence comes from Cherax quadricarinatus, assembly GCF_038502225.1. NCBI lineage: Eukaryota > Metazoa > Arthropoda > Malacostraca > Decapoda > Parastacidae > Cherax > Cherax quadricarinatus. The sequence goes on from NC_091358.1 coordinate 1,321,164, forward strand.
TTTGTGTGAGTCTCTGTGAAGGCTGCAAACATTGCATTAGACTCCTCTAGAAGTCCACTGATAAAAAGTATTTTGTTGTTGGTGGATGGCTTAAGGCCCTGTATATTAACAAATATGAACGAGGTTGTATTTTGTGTTTGTTGGGGGGATTTTGTTATTGGCATCAGTAGTTGTAATTCTGGAGGGCCATGGGTGGCCACTGGCTGCGCCTCCAGTCCAACAAGACTCCAAGGTGGTGGACTATTTTTGTTATTTCCTTCCATTTTCTTTTTTCGTTTCCTGCCACTAAAAAATCACCTGGAGTTGGGTTGTCGTAGCTACTATTGTTTGTCTTGTGGGGTCTGTGCCTCCTGGTCCCTTTTAGATGGTATGCAGGGCACTCGATGTTGTAACACTGCTTCTGGAGGACCGAGGAGTGGCACATTTTTGGGTGAAAGAAAGTACAGGAAGAAGAACGACACACTCCTTTAGACAGGAGGTCGCTACATTTTTTGGGATGGTCAAAGTTGCATGTCCCATTTTTTCCCCCTGTTATTCCATGCTTACAGATGCCCCAAGCATAATATTTGCACAAATTCACCTTTGGTTGAGAATTGTTGGGAGGTGTGTTGTCAATTTCTGCAGGTTCTGGGACTGCACTATAATCCTCAGTATCCAAGCCAGGGCCACCCCGTCCTGGATTCCATCTACTTTCCCCAGTAGAGGAAGAAGGAGGAGACTCCTCTCCAACATCTGTACTGTGGGCCACGGTCTTGTGCAATGATGCTTGTATATTTACGGTTTTAGATGGTTGTATATTTACTGTTTTTGTGGTGGTTTTGGTAGTGTCCCTAGTTAGGTTAGGTTAGGTTAGGTTAGGTTAGGTTAGGTTAGGTTAGGTTAGGTTAGGTTAGGTTAGGTTAGGTTAGGTTGGGTTGGGTTAGGTTAGGTTAGGTTAGGTTAGGTTAGGTTAGGTTAAGTTACGTTAGGTTAGGTTAGGTTAGGTTAAGTTAGGTTAGATGTGGTCAGTCCATCAGTCTTGAATAGAATACGGCATATGAGCGGAGAAGCAGTTTATAAACCGTAGACAGGTGAGGGGCAGCAGTCGTAGGTGGTGTCACATTTGGGATGTTAGGAAGAATGTTAGGAAGTATTTCTTCAGTCACAGAGTTCTCAGGAAGTGGAATAGTTTGGGAAGCGATGTAGTTTTACCTGGAGAGAGTTCCTGGAGAGAGTTCCGGGGGTCAACGCCCCCGCGGCCCGGTCTGTGACCAGGTAGTGGAGGCAGGATCCATACATAGCTTCAAGAAGAGGTATGATAAAGCTCATAGAGCAGGAAGAGTGACCCAGTAGGAGCCAGTAAAGAAGCAGGGCCAGGAGCTGTGACTCGACCCCTGCAACTACAACTAGGTGAGTGTACACACACACACACACACAGAGCCGGATACACACCACTCTTGACCATCTTCCGGCTCACGACAACGTCATCTCTTGTCTCAACTCTTCTTTAAGAAGAACCAACACTTCACTGCCTGAATGATATATTTGATTAATTTCCCCTCTCTTACGTGGCCCTCAGTGCCAGTCTTCACTACGTGGCACTGACGGCCTTCAAGATATTGCGTTACCCCGGTGATGATATCATTGTCTGAGTGAATATTTTGTTACCTAACTTACAACTACATAAATCCAGACGTTTGTAAGAGATTACAGAAAATAATTTCGGATCCTGTCCTTGAATCTCGAGCCCTAGTTTCCTAACATCTATTAACTTTGTTCACCTAGCAGTAAGTAGGTACATGGTTAGTCGGCTGTTGTTCACCTAGCAGTAAGTAGGTACATGGTTAGCCGGCTGTTGTTCACCTAGCAGTAAGTAGGTACATGGTTAGTCTGCTGTTGTTCACCTAGCAGTAAGTAGGTACATGGTTAGTCGGCTGTTGTGGATCGAGTCCCGGGGAAGAGAACCCAGAAGTCAAAATATTCGAAAACTTCCCTCGGGTTCATCACAAATCATCACACACATCACCACAAATCATCACGCAACACATACAACCCTACATTTCCACAAATTAGTACACACTGCCACAAATAATCACACAATCTGCATACATTATAATTTCTCCACACACTCGTGGCTGTGATAGATTATGACAGGTAAAGAGCAGTGTTTTAAATGTAACTATCATACAGAACAGTGTGGTAACACACTGCTGGTGTTCCGACAATGTAACTATCATACAGAACAGTGTGGTAACACACTGCTGGTGTTCCGACAATGTAACTATCATACAGAACAGTGTGGTAACACACTGCTGGTGTTCCCACAATGTAACTATCATACAGAACAGTATAGTAACATACTGCTGGTGTTCCCACAATGTAACTATCATACAGAACAGTGTAGCAACACACTGCTGGTGTTCCCACAATATAACTATCATACAGAACAGTGTAGCAAGACACTTCTGGTGTTCCCACAATGTAACTATCATACAGTACAGTGTAGCAACACACTGCTGGTGTTCCCACAATGTAACTATCATACAGAACAGTGTAGCAACACACTGCTGGTGTTCCCACAATGTAACTATCATACAGAACAGTGTAGCAACACACTGCTGGTGTTCCCACAATGTAACTATCATACAGAACAGTGTAGCAACACACTGCTGGTGTTCCCACAATGTAACTGTCATACAGAACAGTGTAGCAACACACTGCTGGTGTTCCCACAATGTAACTATCATACAGAACAGTGTAGCAACACACTGCTGGTGTTCCCACAATGTAACATCATGCAGAACAGTGTAGCAACACATTGCTGGTGTTCCCACAAAGTAACTATCATACAGAATAGTGTAGCAACACACTGCTGGTGTTCCCACAATGTAACTATCATACAGAACAGTGTAGCAACACACTGCTGGTGTTTCCACGTTTTACTAAGTAAAAACACCCCTGGCACAAGCTAAGGATAGAGGATGTACAGGTAGCCTTGAGGAACACTCAGTACACTTAAGTGAACATGAGGATCTCAAGTGATCTCGAGGCTCTCTCTCTCGTAATTTCCAAAGGTCATCTCTCTGTTGGTGCTCTTCTGTTGCTTCTGTTGCCGCTTTGCTGTTTTTCTTCTGTTCACCTCTTCATCCAGTTCCTCCTTCATTATTCCATTTAATCACTATTTTCAAGGGTTATTATTATTATTATTATTATTATTATTATTATTATTATTATTATTATTATTATTATTATTATTATTATTATTATCATTCCCATTATTATTATTCTTTAAATTATTATTGTATCTTATTATCCCCAGGTAATGTGTGACCCTTACGACTTTACCGCATCTGGCGTGAATGTAATAACTGCATTTTGTGATACCGGCTGACCCTGGTTCGATGTCCGGGTGGACCAAGAGATATACAACACCGGCTCTATATGCAACAATGGATGTATTTACGCTTAGGGATTTGATTCGCTTGAGGGTCATTAAGGCTGCTTGTCACCTGATCATCACCAGTCAAGAATACTTTAATACCTAAAGTAGGGATTATAGTCAGTTTAGTGTATATACACTGAGAGACATATATCTGTTGGTGTATATCCTGAGAGAGAGAGACAGACAGAGAAAGAGATAGAGAAAGAGCTAATGTAGGTAACAGCTACTAGCAAGACGTAACCTAACTCTCTAAAAATCTTTGGTGTAAGAGAGAGAGAGAGAGAGAGAGAGAGAGAGAGAGTTCAACCTATACATCAGCTGAGGACTCCCTCACCTCAGCCTTGAAATTCTGTCACTTATCCATGATTAAAGGTACACTGAGCTATTTCCCCACCCTGATAGTCATGTGACACTCTCTCTCTGTCTCCCTGTCTCTCTCTCTCTCTTTCTTTCTCTCTCTCCACCTACTACGCATCAGCACCCAGGGAGGAGTTGACTGCTATGGGGACGCCTCCTGGGACAGTACCCAGGGCCACGCTACTTGAGTTATTCCTAGCTATTAACCCTCCAGTGGCAATAACAAGGTTAATAATAACCCTGGAGGGATAATTAAACTCCAGGGTTGGTAATCTGAAGCCTCAGAAGTTAATTATCCAAGAAAAAACTTACTTTTCTCGTTCTTCGTCGTCTTCAACTTACAGCTTGTAAAAAATCGAAGGAACTTTTAACTAAACCATGAAGAAAAATCCTTGGTGTAAAAGAGAGAGAGAGAGAGAGAGAGAGAGAGAGAGAGAGAGAGAGAGAGAGAGAGAGAGAGAGAGAGAGAGAGAGAGAGAGAGAGAGAGAGAGAGAGAGAGAGAGAGAGAGAGAGAGAGAGCCGTACCAGAATAGCGTGTGTTTGGGGGTACTGGGAACAAGTTTTTGTGGACAGTCTCTGGCAGAGGATCAATACGCACTTATATACGCCCGGAAACACACACACACACGCACAGAGTTATGCAGCTATGACTCAACCCCTGCAACCACAATCAGGTGAGTACAATTAGGTGAGCATAGACACACACACACACACACACACACAGGGGTGACAGAGGACGCCTCTGCCAGCGACTTCAACAACCCAAAACTCTTACCCCTTGTAACTGATTTTCCAAATCCACTATTCGAGTAGCAAAACAAGATTCAGACGATACCGGACCAGGAGCTGAGACTTCCTGATTCACACTAGAATCTTAAATGGACGTGAATTCATTTAATGATGTGATAATATGAAAAATCACGAAAGCTCTTGGAATTTCATTATTGTATTCACTGTGGTTATCACGCATATTTTTATGTCACCTGTTTACAGTGATCATATTGCATGTGTGTGTGTGTGTGTGTGTGTGTGTGTGTGTGTGTGTGTGTGTGTGTGTGTGTGTGTGTGTGTGTGTGTGTGTGTGTGTGTGTGTGTGTGTGAGGACGTTAACCGATCGTACGTACGTATCTCACCTTAATTTCTCTGTACGTATGTATTCCCTACTATTTCTCATGTATTGTTTACAGGAACCTGATATATATATATATATATATATATATATATATATATATATATATATATATATATATATATATATATATATATATATATATATATATATATATATATATATATATATATATATATATATATATATATATATACGGGCAGTGTGGAAAAATGATTCATACATAAGTAACACTAGGACGTACCATTAAGAAATTACCTTTTGATGTCAGTTATGGTCTGTATAAGTTATATCATCTGCTTGTAGATATAAAAATTATTATTATTATTATTATTATTATTATTATTATTATTATTATTATTATTATTATTAATTATTATTATTATTATTATTATTATTATTATTATTATTATTATTATTATTATTATTATTATTATTATTATTATTATTATTATTATTATTATTATCATTATTATTATTATTATTATTATTATTATTATTATTATTATTATTATTATTATTATTATTAATTATTATTATTATTATTATTATTATTATTATTATTATTATTATTATTATTATTATTATTATTATTATTAATATTCACGAGAATTGTGCATGAGACATTGATTGCATATATGAAGATTGGAGAATCATTGATTAATCAGATATATAGTGTACAGACTTGATAAATATACCGAGCTGGATTAATCTTATTGTAGCCAGCTGGCCCAGTGGCTAACGCGTCGGTCTGGAGTTTTGTGACTCTCTGATCGCGGGTTCAAGCCCCGCCCGTGGTATCATTTGTTATATTTGATAAAGCCGACTGTGTGGGCGAAACGTTGATAGTAGAGAACTGCATTACACTGCATTTGTGTCTCTATACATAGTGTGGGTATTCAGTAGCATTTTCCCTTCAGGTATATCTGCAGGTAAGTTTACCTGAATCTGGTGTCTACACCTGGGTAACAGCACCAAGTTAGCCAGCGCAGCAAGCTCCAGCTGTTGTACCTCTGTTCAACAGTGTTAGCAACGGTTGTTCAGATTGATTCAAGATTGTTTCTCTTCTCTCTCTCCCTCCCTCCCCCTCTCTCTCTCTCTCTCTCTCTCTCTCTCTCTCTCTCTCTCTCTCTCTCTCTCTCTCTCTCTCTCTCTCTCTCTCTCTCTCTCTCTCTCTTTTCCTCAGGTGGCTCTCCCAAGCACAACAGTGTCTCCTGGAGGTTACCTGGAGGTTATTCCGGGGATCAACGCCCCCGCGGCCCGGTCCATGACCAGGCCTCCCGATGGATCAGGGCCTGATCAACTAGGCTGTTACTGCTGGCCGCACGCAGTAACAGCCTAGTTGATCAGGCCCTGATCCATCGGGAGGCCTGGTCATGGACCGGGCCGCGGGGGAGTTGATCCCCGGAATAACCTCCCACATATTCTTTTCACTGTTCATCTCCCATGCAATATAATAAATCTCTGGCGACAGATGTGAGGGAAATAGATGACATAATTATCCCGTGTTACGATATACTTCATCTAGTTGTGTACGAATGGTATATAATACCGACAAGATGAGAGTAAGACACATGTGCAACATCTGGGTATCTTTATTGTAGACGTTTCGCCATCCAGTGGCTTTATCAATACAAATTCTAGGACATAACTTGAAGACAGTAGAACTATGTACAGAAGATGAGGTAATCAGTCCCTCAACCTAGGAGTAGGTGCGAAGAGCACCATAGTCGTGGAGATTCTGAAGCAGAAGAAAGGAGCCTGGCGCTTATATAGTAACGTCAGGTGTAGCAGACGAGGGCATAGTCACTGGTAGGCGGGATTCCCCAGTGGAAGTAGGTCCTTCCCAAAGAGATGGGTTAGTTGCAGTAGTAATACTTCATCCACACAGTATATTCTCAACAGATTTAATAAAGAGTTCCTGTGTGGGCGAACCACTGTTTAGTTTGACATTTTCATTATGTACCCCATACCTATCATGTGGGTGGTAGTCACCCCATACCTATCATGTGGGTGGTAGTCACCCCATACCTATCATGTGGGTGGTAGTCACCCCATACCTATCATGTGGGTGGTAGTCACCCCATACCTATCATGTGGGTGGTAGTCACCCCATACCTATCATGTGGGTGGTAGTCACCCCATACCTATCATGTGGGTGGTAGTCACCCCATACCTATCATGTGGGTGGTAGTCACCCCATACCCATCATGTGGGTGGTAGTCACCCCATACCTATCATGTGGGTGGTAGTCACCCCATACCTATCATGTGGGTGGTAGTCACCCCATACCCATCATGTGGGTGGTAGTCACCCCATACCTATCATGTGGGTGGTAGTCACCCCATACCTATCATGTGGGTGGTAGTCACCCCATACCCATCATGTGGGTGGTAGTCACCCCATACCTATCATGTGGGTGGTAGTCACCCCATACCCATCATGTGGGTGGTAGTCACCCCATACCCATCATGTGGGTGGTAGTCACCCCATACCCATCATGTGGGTGGTAGTCGCCCCATACCTATCATGTGGGTGGTAGTCACTCCATACCTATCATGTGGGTGGTAGTCACCCCATACCCATCATGTGGGTGGTAGTCACCCCATACCTATCATGTGGGTGGTAGTCACCCCATACCCATCATGTTGGTGGTAGTCACCCCATACCCATCATGTGGGTGGTAGTCACCCCATACCCATCATGTGGGTGGTGGTCACCCCATACCCATCATGTGGGTGGTAGTCACCCCATACCCCTCATGTGGGTGGTAGTCACCCCATACCCATCATGTGGGTGGTAGTCACTCCATGCCTATCATGTGGGTGGTAGTTACCCCATGCCCATCATGTGAGTGGTAGTCACCCCATGCCCATCATGTGGGTGGTAGTCACTCCATACCCATCATGTGGGTGGTAGTCGCCCCATACCCATCATGTGGGTGGTAGTTACCCCATACCCATCATGTGGGTGGTAGTCACTCCATACCCATCATGTGGGTGGTAGTCGCCCCATGCCCATCATGTGGGTGGTGGTCACCCCATACCCATCATGTGGGTGGTAGTCACTCCATACCCATCATGTGGGTGGTAGTCACCCCATACCCATCATGTTGGTGGTAGTCACTCCATACCCATCATGTGGGTGGTAGTCACCCCATACCCATCATGTGGGTGGTAGTCGCCCCATACCCATCATGTGGGTGGTGGTCACCCCATACCCATCATGTGGGTGGTAGTCACTCCATACCCATCATGTGGGTGGTAGTCACCCCATACCCATCATGTGGGTGGTAGTCACTCCATACCTATCATGTGGGTGGTAGTCACCCCATACCCATCATGTGGGTGGTAGTCACCCCATATCCATCATGTGGGTGGTAGTCACTCCATACCCATCATGTGGGTGGTAGTCGCCCCATACCCATCATGTGGGTGGTAGTTACCCCATACCCATCATGTGGGTGGTAGTCACTCCATACCCATCATGTGGGTGGTAGTCGCCCCATGCCCATCATGTGGGTGGTGGTCACCCCATACCCATCATGTGGGTGGTAGTCACTCCATACCCATCATGTGGGTGGTAGTCACCCCATACCCATCATGTTGGTGATAGTCACTCCATACCCATCATGTGGGTGGTAGTCACCCCATACCCATCATGTGGGTGGTAGTCGCCCGATACCCATCATGTGGGTGGTGGTCACCCCATACCCATCATGTGGGTGGTAGTCACTCCATACCCATCATGTGGGTGGTAGTCGCCCCATACCCATCATGTGGGTGGTAGTCACCCCATATCCATCATGTGGGTGGTAGTCGCCCCATACCCATCATGTGGGTGGTAGTTACCCCATATCCATCATGTGGGTGGTAGTCACCCCATATCCATCATGTGGGTGGTAGTCACCCCATACCTATCATGTGGGTGGTAGTCACCCCATACCCATCATGTGGGTGGTAGTCACCCCATACCTATCATGTGGGTGGTAGTCACCCCATACCCATCATGTTGGTGGTAGTCACCCCATACCCATCATGTGGGTGGTAGTCACCCCATACCCATCATGTGGGTGGTAGTCACCCCATACCCATCATGTGGGTGGTAGTCACTCCATACCTATCATGTGGGTGGTAGTCACTCCATACCTATCATGTGGGTGGTAGTCACCCCATACCCATCATGTGGGTGGTGGTCACCCCATACCCATCATGTGGGTGGTAGTCACCCCATACCCATCATGTGGGTGGTAATCACCCCATACCCATCATGTGGGTGGTAGTCACTCCATACCTATCATGTGGGTGGTAGTCACCCCATACCCATCATGTGGGTGGTAGTCACCCCATATCCATCATGTGGGTGGTAGTCACTCCATACCCATCATGTGGGTGGTAGTCGCCCCATACCCATCATGTGGGTGGTAGTTACCCCATACCCATCATGTGGGTGGTAGTCACTCCATACCCATCATGTGGGTGGTAGTCGCCCCATGCCCATCATGTGGGTGGTGGTCACCCCATACCCATCATGTGGGTGGTAGTCACTCCATACCCATCATGTGGGTGGTAGTCACCCCATACCCATCATGTTGGTGGTAGTCACTCCATACCCATCATGTGGGTGGTAGTCACCCCATACCCATCATGTGGGTGGTAGTCGCCCCATACCCATCATGTGGGTGGTGGTCACCCCATACCCATCATGTGGGTGGTAGTCACTCCATACCCATCATGTGGGTGGTAGTCGCCCCATACCCATCATGTGGGTGGTAGTCACCCCATATCCATCATGTGGGTGGTAGTCGCCCCATACCCATCATGTGGGTGGTAGTTACCCCATATCCATCATGTGGGTGGTAGTCACCCCATATCCATCATGTGGGTGGTAGTCACTCCATACCCATCATGTGGGTGGTAGTCGCCCCATACCCATCATGTGGGTGGTAGTTACCCCATATCCATCATGTGGGTGGTAGTCACCCCATATCCATCATGTGGGTGGTAGCCACTCCATATATCGTAAGGGTTCTTGAATGGAGATATCACAGGTTGAAAGTAGACACACTTGTAGGATGGTAGATATATTGTCAGACTGAGATGGGAGATGGAGCCACAGTTACCTAGCCTGTTTACGCCTAGACGGTCTGCCGCTGAGTGAGAGCGGGACAAAGGGATCACTGCCCATGTGTATGCCCATGACGTCACTCAAAGCCAAAGGCTTACGAGGGATCTCGTGTCTAAAGCACAGGGATGATACTAATATGCTATGCTATATAATACTGGGAATACAGGGATCAGCAACTATGCTGACAGCTCGGTCATGTTACGTATGTCGTCCCGACATACACTACTATACTATAGGCTGAACAGGCAGGCGGATCTGGGCTGATTCTATACAATAACAAATGCATATATAACTTAGAACTAATGGATGGTACAACATGATTTTGACGTAATGGGTGTTAACGTAATCATTACAAACTATAAGAACAAATCATTATACAATATGGATGGAATTGATCGATCGATCTGTATTCATGCACTCTACGGATTCTGAGGAAGAATAAATATATACAAAGAAGTGTTTAACAGAAAGGCAGATTCGGTGCACACAAATCTAGACTGTTAATTCTCAGAATACGGAGGGAACGTGAACACGAAAATTTCTGACAAACTGATCAGCTAATAATAAAACACACAGTTGACAAATTCATTCATCTCGGACATCTAATTATGCAGGCTGTGTACATTTAAACCCAATTCTGCAAGGGTTAGGTTTACGTATGCAGAATGGTTATCATCTCTGGGAGGATCGAATTCCTCTGCAATGGCTAACACATGCCTTGACTGAGAGAGATCTGAAGGAGTATCTACAAGAGATACTTGCGGGTTTCTCATTACTTGTCGAGTACGCAAGGAGTAACGACATTCAGGTTGAGTATCTGACTGAGTATCTGAGGTAGAGAGTACAGGATCAGGAGGATTGTCAGAGTCTGTCTCATTAGTCTGGGTATCAATATCCTCAACATCGCATACTAATTTCATATGATCTAAATGCGATTCTTTGTATTTGCCAGTACTAATTTCTCTAACCTTATACTTATTTCCAGTGATATGTTCAACTACTCGATAAGGTCCGACAAACTTTTGATCAAGCTTTGGCAATGCAGACGTTTTGTTAAAGTTAATCAGCATAACTCTCGAACCTACTTTGATTTTAGATGGCTTTGCTCGAGTGTTTGCGACTCTTGTAAATTCTGCTGTTGATTTATGAAGTGTTTCACGGATTCTTCTAAAAACACTTTGAGCTAAGCTGGTACGAGTTGCTACGAAATCATCAGGGTTGTAATTAGGTTTCGGAGTAGAATATAACAACTCATAGGGTAAACGCTTGTCTACACCATACAATGCATAATGTGGAGTATCACCTATGGAAGCATTGTAAGCAGAATTTATGGCACACTGGACATCTGGTATAACTTCATCCCAAGTTTCACTATTGGGGTTGATAGTGGCTCTCAGAACATCAAGTACTTTCTTATTTGTTCTTTCGGCTAACCCATTGCTGGCAGGATGATGAGGAACAATGGTGGATTTAGAGATCTTGTATAAAGTACACAAATTTTCAAGAATCTCATTACAGAATTCACCTCCATTATCTGTTACTAAGGACTTTGGGGTGGTATGCCTGCAGATAATGCGTTCTTTAAACGCTTTAGCTACTGTCTCTGCAGTCTTATCTGCAATAGGAACTAGCTCACAATATCTGGTGAAATGGTCTACCATAACACACAGATGTTTGTTGCCTTGGAGGGAACATTTAAAATTAGTTAACAAATCAAGGGCAACTCTTTCCCACGGTTCGCTAGTGGTTGGGTACACTTGGATTGGGTTAGGACCATTGACATTTCCTTTATGCTGCATACAGACACTACATTTCTTAACATACTCGGAAATGTCAGTTGCCATACGTGGCCAAAAGTATTTCATTCTGGCTTGTTTCACCGAACGATCCATACCAGGGTGTGCAACACCTGGTGCATCATGAACTAGCTGTAGAGCTACGTTCACTAGTGACTGTGGAATTACTAACTGGTAAACTCTTCTGCTTGGAGTACCCAACTCGGCTGTTCGATACAGTAATTCCTGACTCATTACAAAGTCACTAATGGGTGCTGGTGGCTTTACAGTAAGAATAAGCTCTTCCTGGAGCAGGAATCGAATCACACCAGAACACAAGGGATCGGTTCTTTGGGAATTTCTGACAACCTCGACAGTAAATGGAGGATCTGCAGTAACTACACTAACCTGTCGCGATAAAGCATCTGCGACTACATTTGACTTGCCAGGTAAATTTTCAAAAGTGGGATTGAACTCTTGGATAGTCAAGGTCCATCTGGCTAACCTTCCAGTAGGCTATTTGTTCTGGAATAAAGGTAACAGTTCTTCCTTACTGGAGGAAAGAACAAACTCGGTGGAGTGGATGACTCCCCCCGGTTGAAAAAAATTAACGCTATAACACGCAATATGAGCAAGGGAGAACGAATCTACTATCTCAACTGCAAGCACAGGAGAAAGAAATGAACACGGTGAACAATGCTGATATTCAATCTGAGTCGCACACAGTGACACGAGGTATCAGCTATAAAGAAACTACACTTACAAACGTTAACATGTGCAAGTTACTCGAGAAATAACTTCTTACAATGCACTGATTACTGTCAACTAGGATGGGATCACCATCTGGAACATACAACAACAGACACTCTAGTGAGAACACTAGCTGTAACAGAGACGTCTTTCTGCAGACAGCATGTCACATCAACAAGAGATGGCATTACTAGTTGCAAGTAATCGTTATCTGACAAGGCATCCCCTGTGGAGAAACTACTACTCGAACTAGCAGTCATTGCAGGGATAGGCTGTGCACTCAAGGCAGTCTGAGTGTCCCCGGACACTTAAGGCAACGGAACACTATCCTGCAAGTCTGAAGGTATAGGTGGAACACAGATGGGAGTGACAGAATTACTAGTGCCTGACCGCTCGGCTACGTTAATAAGTAATTCACGGATCTATAGGAACTTAATCTGAACTTCACATTTCGCAGCACTTTAACAAATCTCAGATACAAGCTGTGAGAACAAACACATTGCTCAAGGGCTAGGTATTGTCTTTCAGTCAGTAAGGGAATGTTGGTACTGTGGACTGATTCATATTGACTTTGACTGGAATGATACACTAAGTGAACATTCAAAAATGACTGGGACATCTTCTCAGTGAAAATACTGAAGGGCATAAGTCAAGAAAAATGGAGAGAATGACACAATAAGCTTAAATGGAAGAAAATGCTTAACTATTCTGCATAAGTAATTAAAAATTGACAAGTTACACAGTAAGCAAAGAACTCACACAAGAATAATATGCAACTTAACAAACACTGAAAATCAAGAGAACTTGTACTTTGCTCAAATCTAATATGCTCAACTTTTACTTTAAATTGAATAAATGGCACAGTGAGTTGTCTTTACTTTCAATGCAACAAGGAAAATACACAATAAAATAATAAAATGGACTCAATAAACTTGTGCAAAAATTAAAACAACACACAATTCGCTGAAATAAAAATTAAAATGACAGACAGAATAAAATACTATGCACAGAACAGAACATAAGAAACTGCACTGTAATAAACTGTATTGCACAACACTGCATAAAATTTTCTGCAAGAAAAACTTTAATAGCAACACAATATTTGCACAAGAATTATTGCAAAATGAGTCTGTGTGCAATAATTAAAATTATAACACACAAGAAAAGAAATATATCAAGGAATGAACACTTTAACTCTTAACTGCACTTAAACAACAAGCAAAAGAACAATTTACTTTAAAAGGAGAACTTAAAAATTGCACTAAGAGTGAATTTGTTCAATAAAATATGAAAAATAATAGGTGCTAAAACACACAACAAAAAGAAATACAACACTTACAGTGATGCAGAGCACAAAACATCAACATAAACTCAGTACTAGAATTTTCTTGCAATGAAACTTGATGTTTTTTTTAAAAAAATTTTGTAAACAGATTTCTTGCTGGAGCTTTAAAAATGGCACTATTGTCTGTGGAAATAAGACAAATTAAACACTGGCTGAATAAAGGAATATGAACACAAGAATGTTCAACACACAGGGAACAAACAAAAATACACAATTGCTAGGAAGAAAAAAAAAATAACAGACAACACTGAGTTGTGATGCAGAATATGAGGTGAAAAATTTACTGAGTTAATTCACTGGAATTCTGAAGTTTAAACACAAGTTCTATACTGCTCATATGTTGCACACACAACAAAGGAAACACTAAGTACTTACTTCAAGTGTGTATAAAAAGAAACACAACACAACAGATATAAAATAATACACGAAAATTAACACTGAATTAAGGAGATTAAAAGAAATTAATAGAATCAGTACATGATAAACACTGAGTCTGATCAAGAGTCACTGAATGTCACTAAGAGATAAATTCACTGGGAACACAAAAGAAATGTCTCAACACTCGCAATTGTCTCTAAAAAAAAATATTATAGCTGTAACACTTGAAAAAATGAGATTGATGGATTGTTTTTATCGTCTTGCTGCTGTCCTCTGCACAGATGATCGTAGAATTGCGCTTAAATCGGCGAGAGACAACACATAGGAGGCTTTTAAAGATGGCGCGCCACTCTCTAGCTCTTGACCCCCTATGTGGTCCTTAAAATATGGTGCTACAACCCTTAGCAGAGCACCAAAACACTGATGAGGTAGGTGAGTTGTAATGGCCGACTGTAGTTGGGTTTGTGGGTAATGGCTGAGCGAGGCGTCTGGGACCGGCAATGGTGCGACACACGTGATCGTGAGTGGCTGGGCTTATGGGTTGAACGTCGTAAGCCTCACTGAGAAAACCCACACTGCCGCGAAGATAATTCTAAGCCGGCTGGCTTAGGAGAAACCCACGAAATACTACAACACCACAAGGATGAGAAGGAGCACTCAGAATGCTTGGAACTAGAATCACAAGCGATGAAGACTAGTCACGTGGCTTGCTTGAGTACTGGGGTAAGACACCTGGGTTAGTTGCTAGCTGGCTTATCTTAACCCTTCACACAGAATAGCTTGATAACTTCACACGATGAGCACAGCAGGGGTGGAAGCTGGCTTGGCAGGCAAAATAATTGGATGGAGTAGGCTAGGCTGGACTGGACTCGGGTGTTCTGACTCCCCCACCACAGACTGGAAGCTGGCTTATTTTGCAAACTCGGGTCAACCCCTCGGGAGTAATGCAAAAAAGCAGGAAACACTAATACAAAGAGACTGACCAGTGAATAATGTAGAAGCTGGTAGAGTAGCTGGCTTGAGGTAGCTGGCTGGGTGAATCTCGGTAGTCGGTAGGCCTACTGGTCACACGAAATGGCCGTCTTGCTGGTCGACAACTTTATCTCCAGAAATCGCTGTAATCGTCAGAATTACAGGCTCACCGCTGCCACCATTTATCGTAAGGGTTCTTGAATGGAGATATCACAGGTTGAAAGTAGACACACTTGTAGGATGGTAGATATATTGTCAGACTGAGATGGGAGATGGAGCCACAGTTACCTAGCCTGTTTACGCCTAGACGGTCTGCCGCTGAGTGAGAGCGGGACAAAGGGATCACTGCCCATGTGTATGCCCATGACGTCACTCAAAGCCAAAGGCTTACGAGGGATCTCGTGTCTAAAGCACAGGGATGATACTAATATGCTATGCTATATAATACTGGGAATACAGGGATCAGCAACTATGCTGACACATACCCATCATGTGGGTGGTAGTCACCCCATACCCATCATGTGGGTGGTAGTTACCCCATATCCATCATGTGGGTGGTAGTCACTCCATACCCATCATGTGGGTGGTAGTCACCCCATACCCATCATGTGGGTGGTAGTCGCTCCATACCCATCATGTGGGTGGTAGTCACCCCATACCCATCATGTGGGTGGTAGTCACCCCATACCCATCATGTGGGTGGTAGTCACCCCATATCCATCATGTGGGTGGTAGTCACTCCATACCCATCATGTGGGTGGTAGTCACCCCATACCCATCATGTGGGTGGTAGTCACCCCATATCCATCATGTGGGTGGTAGTCACTCCATACCCATCATGTGGGTGGTAGTCACCCCCTACCCATCATGTGGGTGGTAGTCACCCCATACCCATCATGTGGGTGGTAGTCACCCCATATCCATCATGTGGGTGGTAGTCACCTCATACCCATCATGTGGGTGGTAGTCACCTCATACCCATCATGTGGGTGGTAGTCACCTTATACTCATCATGTGGGTGGTAGTCACCCCATACCCATCATGTGGGTGGTAGTCGCTCCATACCCATCATGTGGGTGGTAGTCACCCCATACCCATCATGTGGGTGGTAGTCACCCCATACCCATCATGTGGGTGGTAGTCACCCCATATCCATCATGTGGGTGGTAGTCACTCCATACCCATCATGTGGGTTGTAGTCACCCCATACCCATCATGTGGGTGGTAGTCACCCCATATCCATCATGTGGGTGGTAGTCACTCCATACCCATCATGTGGGTGGTAGTCACCCCCTACCCATCATGTGGGTGGTAGTCACCCCATACCCATCATGTGGGTGGTAGTCACCCCATATCCATCATGTGGGTGGTAGTCACCTCATACCCATCATGTGGGTAGTAGTCACCTCATACCCATCATGTGGGTGGTAGTCACCCTATACCCATCATGTGGGTGGTAGTCACTCCATACCCATCATGTGGGTGGTAGTCACCCCATACCCATCATGTGGGTGGTAGTCACCCCATACCCATCATGTGGGTTGTAGTCACCCCATATCCATCATGTGGGTGGTAGTCACTCCATACCCATCATGTGGGTGGTAGTCACCCCATACCCATCATGTGGGTGGTAGTCACTCCATGCCCATCATGTGGGTGGTAGTCGCCCCATACCCATCATGTGGGTGGTAGTCACCCAATACCCATCATGTGGGTGGTAGTCACTCCATGCCCATCATGTGGGTGGTAGTCGCCCCATACCCATCATGTGGGTGGTAGTCACCCAATACCCATCATGTGGGTGGTAGTCACCCCATACCCATCATGTGGGTGGTAGTCACCCCATACCCATCATGTGGGTGGTAGTCACCCCATACCCATCATGTGGGTGGTAGTCACCCCATACCCATCATGTGGGTGGTAGTCACCTCATACCCATCATGTGGGTGGTAGTCACCTCATACCCATCATGTGGGTGGTAGTCACCCCATACCCATCATGTGGGTGGTAGTCACCTCATACCCATCATGTGGGTGGTAGTCACCCCACATCTATCATGTGGGTGGTAGTTAAAGGATTACAGAGGTACGTAATGGGTCGAGGGACTGTACCTCAACTTTACAGAAGTACATAATGGGTCCAGGGATTGTACCTCAACATTACAGAGGTACATAATGGGTCCAGGGATTGTACCTCAACATTACAGAGGTACATAATGGGTCCAGGGATTGTACCTCAACTTTACAGAGGTACATAATGGGTCCAGGGACTGTACCTCAACATTACAGAGGTACATAATGGGTCGAGGGACTGTACCTCAACTTTACAAAGGTACATAATGGGTACAGGGACAATATCTCAACATTACAGAGGTACATAATGGGTCGAGAGAATGTACTTCAACTTTACAGAGGTACATAATGGGCCCAGGGACTGTACCTCAACATTACAGAGGTACATAATGGGTCGAGGGACTGTACCTCAACATTACAGAGGTACATAATGGGTCGAGGGACTGTACCTCAACTTTACAGAGGTACATAATGGGTCCAGGGACTGTACCTCAACATTACAGAGGTGCATAATGGGTCGAGGGACTGTACCTCAACATTACAGAGGTACATAATGGGTCGAGGGACTGTACCTCAACTTTACAGAGGTACATAATGGGTCCAGGGACAATATCTCAACATTACAGAGGTACATAATGGGTCGAGAGAATGTACCTCAACTTTACAGAGGTACATAATGGGTCCAGGGATTGTACCTCAAGATTACAGAGGTACATAATGGGTCCAGGGATTGTACCTCAACTTTACAGAGGTACATAATGGGTCCAGGGACTGTACCTCAACATTACAGAGGTACATAATGGGTCGAGGGACTGTACCTCAACATTACAGAGGCACATAATGGGTCGAGGGACTGTACCTCAACATTACAGACGTACATAATGAGTCCAGGGACTGTACCTCAACATTACAGACGTACATAATGGGTCCAGGTACTGTACCTCAACATTACAGACGTACATAATGGGTTCAGGTACTGTACCTCAACATTACAGACGTACATAATGGGTCCAGGTACTGTACCTCAACATTACAGACGTACATAATGGGTCCAGGGACTGTACCTCAACATTACAGACGTACATAATGGGTCCAGGGACTGTACCTCAACATTACAGACGTACATAATGGGTCCAGGGACTGTACCTCAACATTACAGAGGTACATAATGAGTCCAGGGACTGTACCTCAACATTACAGACGTACATAATGAGTCCAGGGACTGTACCTCAACATTACAGACGTACATAATGAGTCCAGGGACTGTACCTCAACATTACAGCCGTACATAATGGGTCCAGGGACTGTACCTCAAAATAGTTTTGATAGCCCTGTCGCTAATAACGGTAAACACCGCCTCTCTTGTGTGTGATTCACACCTACTGTATTACTTTCAAGGCAGAAAAGAGCAAGTGTATATACAGCTACTTGCATCTCACGTAAGTCCCAGCTGAGAGAGAGAGAGAGAGAGAGAAAGAGAATGGTGCCATCCTAGGCGCCATTGACCCCCTCTTCCCTCCACACGAAGGTCAACAAGGAGTGGCACTCACTTCCTGCAGTGCCTGACCTCTTGCACCTCAACTGAAGGCTCTCTACACCTCATGAATGGCACATGACAAGTGCCAGGCACTCTTATGCTATTTATAATCAACGTAGAATTCCACCAAACTCAGTACTTCCTCTGTTTAGTAAACAATACTGGATACACGACCTGTTTACAACTGCCTTCCTATATACCATTGTATATATATATATATATATATATATATATATATATATATATATATATATATATATATATATATATATATATATATATATATATATATATATATATATATATATATATATATATATATATATATATAATGAGAGGTGTATATCAATATATATATACACTGAGAGATTCTTTTTATGATTGTTTTAGGTATTAAAATATTCCTGACTGGTGGTGAACGGGTGACATGAAGCATCAATGACTCTCGTGTAGTCGATGGGTTTAAAACCTCGTTGCCCATTACCAATTGTGTGTTCAGGTACATCCAAATTGATGTTTACTGATTGCTGTGTTTGTTGATTACTATTCGCTGGCTGTCCTGGGTTAGGTCAGCGCAGTGTGGTAATTAACCCAACGCCAGAGTGAAGATAATTACTCTGGCTAATTAATAGTAATTTATGCCGGACAGGTAAATTTAGGGAGAATCCCAAGACGTTCTGACACTCTAACAAACACACACACACACACACACACACACACACACACACACACACACACACACACACATACACACACACACACACACACACACACACACACACACACACACACACACACACATGGAGAAGATTATCAGGAGAAGAGTGGTGGAACACCTAGAAAGGAATGATCTCATCAACAGCAGCCAGCATGGTTTCAGGGACGGGAAATCCTGTGTCACAAACCTACTGGAGTTCTATGACATGGTGACAGCAGTAAGACAAGAGAGAGAGGGGTGGGTGGATTGCATTTTCTTGGACTGCAAGAAGGCGTTTGACACAGTTCCACACAAGAGATTGGTGCAAAAACTGGAGGACCAAGCAGGGATAACAGGGAAGGCACTACAATGGATCAGGGAATACTTGTCAGGAAGACAGCAGCGAGTCATGGTACGTGGCGAGGTGTCAGAGTGGGCACCTGTGACCAGCGGGGTCCCGCAGGGGTCAGTCCTAGGACCAGTGCTGTTTCTGGTATTTGTGAACGACATGACGGAAGGAATAGACTCTGAGGTGTCCCTGTTTGCAGATGACGTGAAGTTGATGAGAAGAATACACTCGATCGAAGACCAGGCAGAACTACAAAGGGATCTGGACAGGCTGCAGAACTGGTCCAGCAATTGGCTCCTGGAGTTCAATCCCACCAAGTGCAAAGTCATGAAGATTGGGGAAGGGCAAAGAAGGCCGCAGACGGAGTACAGTCTAGGGGGTCAGAGACTACAAACCTCACTCAAGGAAAAAGATCTTGGGGTGAGTATAACACCAGGCACATCTCCTGAAGCGCACATCAACCAAATAACTGCTGCAGCATATGGGCGCCTAGCAAACCTCAGAACAGCATTCCGACATCTTAATAAGGAATCGTTCAGGACCCTGTACACCGTATACGTTAGGCCCATATTGGAGTATGCGGCACCAGTTTGGAACCCACACCTAGCCAAGCACGTAAAGAAACTAGAGAAAGTGCAAAGGTTTGCAACAAGACTAGTCCCAGAGCTAAGAGGTATGTCCTACGAGGAGAGGTTAAGGGAAATCAACCTGACGACACTGGAGGACAGGAGAGATAGGGGGGACATGATAACGACATACAAAATACTGAGAGGAATTGACAAGGTGGACAAAAACAGGATGTTCCAGAGATTGGACACAGTAACAAGGGGACACAGTTGGAAGCTAAAGACACAGATGAATCACAGGGATGTTAGGAAGTATTTCTTCAGCCACAGAGTAGTCAGTAAGTGGAATAGTTTGGGAAGCGATGTAGTGGAGGCAGGATCCATACATAGCTTTAAGCAGAGGTACGATAAAGCTCACGGCTCAGGGAGAGTGACCTAGTAGCGATCAGTGAAGAGGCGGGGCCAGGAGCTCGGACTCGACCCCCGCAACCTCAACTAGGTGAGTACAACTAGGTGAGTACACATACACACACACATACACACACACACACACACGGGGCCAGGAGCTCTGACTCGACCCCCGCAACCTCAACTAGGTTAGTACACACACACGCACACACACACAGAAGGTCAATGCAGTCGTAAGCGGCATTGCTTACTTCCCCCCCACTGCACCTAAACACCCTCTAACAGTTTCCTTGATCAATTTCCTGCCCGACAACTCTTCCTGTGTGTGTGTGTGTGTGTGTGTGTGTGTGTGTGTGTGTGTGTGTGTGTGTGTGTGTGTGTGTGCGTGCGCGTGTGTGTGTGTGTGTGTGTGTGTGTGTGTGTGTGTGTGTGTGTGTGTGTGTGTGTGTATGTGTGTGTGTGTGTGTGTGTGTGTGTGTGTGTGTGTGTGTGTGTGTGTGTGTGTGTGTGTGTGACATCTCTTAAATAAAGATATTTCCAGAGAATACACTAAGGTCAAGCTATTGATCCCCTTCTATTGTCTAGCATCTAGTATCAAACCTCTATTATCTAGCCTCTAGTATCTAGCCTCTAGTATCTAGCATCTAGTATCTAGCCTCTAGTATCTAGCCTCTAGTGTCTAGCCTCTAGTATCTAGCCTCTAGTATATAGCCTCTAGTATCTAGCATCTAGTATCTAGCATCTAGTATCTAGCCTCTAGTATCTAGCCTCTAGTGTCTAGCCTCTAGTATTTAGTCTCTAGTATCTAGCCTCTAGTATCTAGCCTCTAGTATATAGCCTCTAGTATCTAGCCTCTAGTATCTAGCCTCTAGTATCTAGCCTCTAGTATCTAGCCTCTAGTATCTAGCCTCTAGTATATAGCCTCTAGTATCTAGCCTCTAGTATATAGCCTCTAGTATCTAGCCTCTAGTATCTAGCCTCTAGTATCTAGCCTCTAGTATCTAGCCTCTAGTATCTAGCCTCTAGTATATAGCCTCTAGTATCTAGCCTCTAGTATCTAGCCTCTAGTATCTAGCCTCTAGTATCTAGCCTCTAGTATCTAGCCTCTAGTATCTAGCCTCTAGTATCTAGCCTCTAGTATCTAGCCTCTAGTATCTAGCCTCTAGTATCTAGCCTCTAGTATCTAGCCTCTAGTATCTAGCCTCTAGTATCTAGCCTCTAGTATCTAGCCTCTAGTATCTAGCCTCTAGTATCTAGCCCTCTAGCCTCTAGTATCTAGCCTCTAGTATCTAGCCTCTAGTATCTAGCCTCTAGCCTCTAGATCTAGCCTCTAGTATCTAGCCTCTCTAGTATCTAGCCTCTAGTATAGCATCTAGTATCTAGCATCTAGTATCTAGCCTCTAGTATCTAGTATCTAGCCTCCTCTAGTATCTAGCCTCTAGTATCTATCTAGTATATAGCCTCTAGTATCTAGCCTCTAGTATCTAGCCTCTAGTATCTAGCCTCTAGTATCTAGCCTCTAGTATCTAGTCTTCTAGTATCTAGCCTCTAGTATATAGCCTCTAGTATCTAGCCTCTAGTATCTAGCCTCTAGTATCTAGCCTCTAGTATCTAGCCTCTAGTATCTAGCCTCTAGTATCTAGCCTCTAGTATCTAGCCTCTAGTATCTAGCCTCTAGTATCTAGCCTCTTGTATCTAGTCTTCTAGTATCTATCTTTGTAAACTAAACCGACTACTTTCAGAAATTCTAATCTCAGATCGCAAAATCCTAAATTCCAAAGGAAACATCTATAATAAGTTTTTTTTCCCGGTATTAATTTGTTTTTTTAATCGAAATATTAACACAGTAGGCCTATGAAACAAATATAGAATTCTGACCAAAATTATTAATTTAACCCGTAACGGGAGCGATCCCCGGTACGGGTGGGAGCATTAGGACGTGTTTCCTTAAGACACCTGCTGTCCATGTTCACCTGGGTGTTAGTCGACTGGTGTGGGTCGCATCCTGGGACAAAACTTGACACTTTGAACTCCTGTCCACTTGGGTTCGTCCACGACAGTGGTCCAGAATGGACTGAAACGTTGTCTACATTACCTTTTCGGAAGTGTAGGTATGTTGTGAATTGTTTCAGCCACGTGATACAATGGTAGTAAGATGGTAGGTACTATCCATCCAGGAAGGTACTACTCTCCTGTCATGACTGTGATACAATGGTAGTAAGATGGTAGGTACTATCCATCCAGGAAGGTACTACTCTCCTGTCATGACTGTGATACAATGGTAGTAAGATGGTAGGTACTATCCATCCAGGAAGGTACTACTCTCCTGTCATGACTGTGATACAATGGTAGTAAGATGGTAGGTACTATCCATCCAGGAAGGTACTACTCTCCTGTCATGACTGTGATACAATGGTAGTAAGATGGTAGGTACTATCCATCCAGGAAGGTACTACTCTCCTGTCATGACTGTGATACAATGGTAGTAAGATGGTAGGTACTATCCATCCAGGAAGGTACTACTCTCCTGTCATGACTGTGATACAATGGTAGTAAGATGGTAGGTACTATCCATCCAGGAAGGTACTACTCTCCTGTCATGACTGTGATACAATGGTAGTAAGATGGTAGGTACTATCCATCCAGGAAGGTACTACTCTCCTGTCATGACTGTGATACAATGGTAGTAAGATGGTAGGTACTATCCATCCAGGAAGGTACTACTCTCCTGTCATGACTGTGATACAATGGTAGTAAGATGGTAGGTACTATCCATCCAGGAAGGTACTACTCTCCTGTCATGACTGTGATACAATGGTAGTAAGATGGTAGGTACTATCCATCCAGGAAGGTACTACTCTCCTGTCATGACTGTGATACAATGGTAGTAAGATGGTAGGTACTATCCATCCAGGAAGGTACTACTCTCCTGTCATGACTGTGATACAATGGTAGTAAGATGGTAGGTACTATCCATCCAGGAAGGTACTACTCTCCTGTCATGACTGTGATACAATGGTAGTAAGATGGTAGGTACTATCCATCCAGGAAGGTACTACTCTCCTGTCATGACTGTGATACAATGGTAGTAAGATGGTAGGTACTATCCATCCAGGAAGGTACTACTCTCCTGTCATGGGCGTACTATCCCCAGGAAGGGTACGGGTAAGGGAGCATTAGGACGTGTTTCCTTAAGACACCTGCTGTCCATGTTCACCTGGGTGTTAGTCGACTGGTGTGGGTCGCATCCTGGGGACAGGAAGGTACTAAACTTGACACTTTGTACTACTCTCCTGTCCTGTGATACTTGGGGTACTATTCGTCCACGACAGTGGTCCAGAATGGACTGAAACAATGGTAGTAAGATGGTGTCTATCCAGGAAGGTACTACTCTCCTGTCATGACTGTGATACGTAAGATAGTAGGTACTATCCATCCAGGAAGGTACTACTCTCCTGTCATGATGATACAATGGTAGAGATAGTAGGTACTATCCATCCAGGAAGGTACTACTCTCCTGTCATGACTGTGATACAATGGTAGTAAGATGGTAGGTACTATCCATCCAGGAAGGTACTACTCTCCTGTCATGACTGTGATACAATGGTAGTAAGATGGTAGGTACTATCCATCCAGGAAGGTACTACTCTCCTGTCATGACTGTGATACAATGGTAGTAAGATGGTAGGTACTATCCATCCAGGAAGGTACTACTCTCCTGTCATGACTGTGATACAATGGTAGTAAGATGGTAGGTACTATCCATCCAGGAAGGTACTACTCACCTGTCAAATAAGTGTGGAACAAATGTCAGCTAAACATGTGCTCAGAATACCTGCTGCTGCCTGTTGGATGCCCATGTAAGATGACAAGTCGATCTTACAAACTTCTTCTTACATTATGCATCTCTTACGACTTTTCTGTGTTTTCATTAGTAATGGTGTTGCAATATTGTCTTTCTAGCTACTTGCCTGGTCTGAGACCGGGAAAGTGTGATCTGAGACCTTGCCGGAGGGGCGATGGATCCCAGGAACATCAAAATGGGATTCAGTGGAGAAGAGGGTTCTAACCTGTAGCAGGCTGGCCCTGGAAACTAGATGGCCTGTGCGTTAGCCACTGGACCACTAACTTTGTGGAAAAAATGAACTCTATCAAAGAGGGCAACAAAGGGGCTAAGGGCCTCTCTCTCTCTCTCTCTCTCTCTCTAGGGACCACACCTTGAGTGGTTGTCTTTACCTATTGGTTGGTCTTCCCTTTCTCTCTCTCTCTCTCTCTCTCTCTCTCTCTCTCTCTCTCTCTCTCTCTCTCTCTCTCTCTCTCTCTCTCTCTCTCTCTCTCTCTCTCTCTCTCTCTCTCTCTCTCTCTCTCTCTCTCTCTTCCCAAGCCCACATACCTCCCACACCCACACGCTGCCTTACCCCACACCCCTCACCCCCCCACTCTGCTTCTCAGAGCGACCCTCACACTGCCAAGGTCACCCCTTTGCGTGTCCCCTCTCCTCTCCCTCTCCTCTCCCCTCTCCCCCTTCCCTGGTCCTCTGACGTCTACCCTGAATTGATTATTCTCCCTTACCCTTCAATCTCCCTTTCTCTCTCTCTCTCTCTCCCTTCTTTCCTTTTCTTCCTTCCTCTCTCTCCCTACCTTCTCATCTTCCCTCCCTCTCTCTCCCTCTTTCTCCCCTTCCTTTTCTGCTTTCATCCCTCTTTCTTCACTTACCTTCATTCCTCATTTTCCTCCCTCTTCCTCTCTTCCTCCCTCCCTCACTTCCTCTTCTTGGTGTTTCCAATAATTTAGAACTGACAGCGGCTGGTAAATTTCCCTGTACAGGTCCAGACCTACAATTCCAGCTGTTTTAAAAGAGTATATTAGTGGACATTAAATTCCAGTCTATAGAGTTGTGATGAATGCCTCCTTGCATTCAACAAAATGATGAATTAGACACATGTGCAACATCTGGGTACCTTTACTTTGCAGACACTTCTCCCACCAGTGGTATTATCAATACAAGGGACTTAATCTGGAGTCTGTATAATTATACACAGAAGTCATCTGCTGAGGACGCGGTTAACCTCCAAGAAGATATAAACAAAGTTTTCCAGTGGGCCACGGTAAACAATATGATGTTCAATGAGGACAAATTCCAACTACTCCGTTATGGAAAACTGGAGGAGATAATAACTAGATCAGAGTATACTACTGACTCCGGCCATACAATAGAGCGGAAAAATAATGTAAGGGACCTGGGAGTAGTAATGTCTGAGGATCTCACTTTCAAGGATCACAACAGTGCCACGATCGCACGTGCAAAGAAAATGATAGGATGGATAATGAGAACTTTCAAAACGAGAGATGCCAAGCCCATGATGATCCTTTTCAAATCACTTGTTCTCTCTAGGCTGGAATACTGCTGTACATTAACATCTCCATACAAAGCAGGTGAAATCGCAGATCTAGAGAGTGTACAGAGATCCTTTACTGCACGTATAAGTTCTGTCAAGCACCTTAACTACTGGGAACGCTTGGAAGCACTTGACTTGTACTCGTTGGAACGCAGGAGGGAGAGATATATCATAATCTACACTTGGAAAATCTTGGAAGGAATGGTCCCAAATCTGCACACAGAAATCACTCCCTACGAAAGTAAAAGACTGGGCAGGCGATGCAAAATGCCGCCAATAAAAAGTAGGGGCGCCATTGGTACACTAAGAGAAAACACCATAAGTGTCCGGGGCCCAAAACTGTTCAACAGCCTCCCATCAAGCATTAGGGGAATTGCCAATAAACCCCTGGCTGCCTTCAAGAGAGAGCTGGACAGATACCTAAAGTCAGTGCCGGATCAGCCGGGCTGTGGCTCGTACGTCGGACTGCGTGCGGCCAGCAGTAACAGCCTAGTTGATCAGGCCCTGATCCATCGGGAGGCCTGGTCATGGACCGGGCCGCGGGGGCGTTGATCCCCGGAATAACCTCCAGGTAACTTCCAGGTAAGTCTACCTGGAGTCTACCTGTCAGTATATCCTATCTAGGTCCCAGGACCGAAATATTTTCCAGTATTACCAGAGTTTCTACCGAAGATTCAAGTGTGTCTGACCGCATCTTGTGTGTTGTTCCACCATGATGGTACAAATCAGAGGCTTTGGAAGATTTCTTTACATTACGTGAAAGATGTGATTGTCAGCCAGGGCATCCTGGGTTATGTCAGGTTGAACAATTAGACACATGTGCAACATCTGGGTAACTTTGCTTGTAGACGTTTGTTAGGTAAAAGGAGACACGTGCTAATATTGCGGGATTTTATTGTGGCAACGTTTCGCTCTCCACGAGCTTTGTCAAGCCGTTACAGACAGTACAGTATCACAGAGGGTATTTATGTAGTTATCAGAGATGTAAAACCACAATATTATCGTTGTAGTTAGTCATGGTAGTAGTAGTAGTAGTAGTAGTAGTAGTAGTAGTAGTAGTAGTAGTAGTAGTAGTAGTAGTAGTAGTAGTAGTAGTAGTAGTAGTAGTAGTAGTAGTAGTAGTAGTAGTAATAGTAGCTATGTAAGGGAATCTGCACAACCAATATTTTCTGTATATGTTTCCACAGATCTTGTCCATGTAATGTACTGATAAACTTGATGAGTCAGACACATGTTCAACATGTGTCTGACTCATCAATTTGTCGACATTTTACACCATTGTCAACATATTGATAAACACATGAGAGAAAAAGGTTGGTTTTAAGTGGGAATTACATACGAGTTAATAGATTCATCACCGCTTATTGCTTGGATAACATTCAAAATGTGTTGGGCGAATGTTTTGCTAGTGAGATTGGGTTTGATGACCTGCCTAGTATTGGCCTAGTAGGCCTGTTACAAACATCAGCATAAATAATACTCTACCAGGCAAAGCACCGCCTATAGTTGATGATCTCATCAACTACAAGTCACATGACTAAGACCCTCTTCAGGAAACACTTGTCCTGTTTCCTGACAATCCTTACCTAACCTAACCTGTCCTGATCCCAGTATGGCATTCTTCAGGTCACCATGCGTCACACACACCTCACTCTCCGCATATTTAGTATACTGTCTTTCAACCTCTGTATGTTAGAAGTGATCAAAGTTCCAGAACACGAACATTTACTAGTAAATGTATTCTAGTGTTCGCTGCAGGGCTGTTTTCTTATATTTTTTTAAGGCGAGACGTCCACAAAGATACCCAGGTGTTGCACAAGTGTCTAATTCTTCACCTAGGTATGCAACATACCTTCACCTAGGTATGCAACATACCTACACCTAGGTATGCAACATGTTATGATGATCCAGCTGTTGGCAGAGGTAACAGTGACCTTCTCTGGATGTGTGTTTCTCCTGGCTTCTGCCGATGTTGTCGTTCCTTGTGTTTACCAGTCAACTTCTCGACTTTGTGTCAAGGATGTCTGTTGTCTTGTGATGTCTGTGTGTTCATCCTAAAGGTTTCTTTTTGCGAATGGTTTAAGTGTCCATTTTTATTTATGAGTGAGTGTGAGGCTGTACCTGAGTGGGTGTTAGATCTGCCTTGTATAGGCCAGTAGGCCTACTGCTATGTTCCATATGTATTGTGTTTTTGTGAGAGTCTGTGAGTGTGGGTGTGAGTGTGTGAGAGTGTGTGTGTGTGTCGATATGAGAGGTGTGTGTGAGAGTGTGTGTGTGAGTGTGGGTGTGAGTGTGTGAGTGTGTGGGTATGAGGGGTGTGTGTGTGACAGTATGGGTGTAGGTGTGAGTGTGGGAGAGTGTGTGGGTATGAGGGGTGTGTGTGACAGTATGGGTGTGGGTGTGAGTGTGTGAGAGTGTGTGTATGTGGATATGAGAGGTGTGTGTGTGAGAGTGTGGGTGTGAGTGTGGGTGTGA